>NW_015506092.1:321222-384077 GCF_001515645.1 Sinocyclocheilus grahami | reverse complement strand
AAGTATATGTATGCAATGAATATAACGTTAAACATTCAGTATTAACGCCTGGATAGCTGATGTGCGCAAGCTGATAAACAAAGCACGCTGAGTGGATTGAACGAGCGGCGGCACAGATGCGCGAGCTTGTCGAGTGAATATATCTTTCTCACAGACATCACTGAAAAGTTTGTAGCTCGGTCGGATATGTCAAAAACAAGTAAGTAAAACAATGCACATGTTACTTAACGGTAGGGAGAGAGAGAGAGAGAGAGAGAGCGCACGCACATCTGTTGTGTGATCTTTGATGTTCACTCACTTAGCACACGCATCATTTGGATTAAAACTAAATCTTAAAAATAAGACCATTTATAGGGGCATTCACTATAAACATCATTTATTTTCAACCTTAGGCATACACGACTTACTGCGAAAGTGAATCTAGCAGCCTGTGTGAAATGCGCTAGGTTGTACTATTCTGCATCAGTACAAATACATGCACGCGTTGCGCGTGTTTTGCTTGCTTCATGAGTGTTTTTGCATTATATGAGTGGCTTTGGAATATAAATCCCAGCACGTTTCAGATTAAAAAACGCGACTTCTATTTCTGAAAATATCACAGTTCGGAGATTTATAACGAGTGGTTCCCTGCATTATTACAGCAAAGCGCGCAGTATACATGTATGTGTGCGTTCCTTGCTGGTCCTGTGTAAATATTTTGCAGAATTTCACAAATCCTCCTATTTTAAAAATTATTTAGGCATACAGCTTTGGAGTGTAAGCAAATAAATAGCATTTTTGAGTAAATTTAAATAAGGATTAAGCATAATTTGCACTTTAATTCATAACCAATGTTCCAAAAGCAAGCATATTAGAGACTCTTGATTATTGTTAACACAAATATAATATTGTTTATGAATAGATGCATGTAGTAGGGCTGGGTTTTGACACAAATTTCACGATTCGATTCTCATTCACAAGCTTGCGATTCGATTCGATTCGATTACCAATTCGATTCGATTCTATATCAATTATTTTGGATATATATATATATATATATCAGGTACAGTAGGCTACATGCCAAATTCTCTCAAGGGAAAAAAAATCTAATGCTGTAAAATATACATGAGAGTCAGTTGGTACTAGCTACATTACTATAATATTGAAGGTTAAAACTGATTTGTAGGCTACACTGCTAAAATTACACTTTTTTTTTTCCTTTTTTTAAATAATAAAGTTATTTAAATGTAAACATTTATAATAAACATTTAAATGGTGGCAGTCATAAAACTTGCTGGATCTGTTGAAACATAAATTAAACACTGAAGAACAGTAAAAATAATAAGGAAGATGTTACATGGTGCATATATTTAGCAACATGCCCCTCTTTTCAGCTGACTAATAAGTTTATGGTCACCAAATATGTTTTTCTGAGGTAAATGTGACATTATGTGACATTGTACAAGACGTTATATTGACGTCTTTGCGCGGCTGAAACACTGATTGAGCGATTACATGAGACAGGATATGGATTGTAGAGTTTACTTTTAACTTACCTTTGGATGTTTAGTCCTGTTTATTTTGTGCTGAAACTGGTATTAATGTAGAGGAGATGATCAGTTCACGTGCACCTCGCGCTGCTGCGTCTGTTGATCGAGGTACTACAGCGATCTGTCACTCCACATTAAACAGTGCCAAAACGGCATTTATTGTTTGAATACTGCAATACAATGGACAGAATTTGAAATCTGAGACTTTGTTTCATATTAAAAGTACCAAAGCACAATGCTTATTGCGATATATTGGATGGGAAGTGTCCTTCAATGTTCCGTCCATTAACTGAAAACAGGCTAGATTAATCGATTCTTGGGATTTAAGAATCGATATCGTTCCGTAAAAATGAGAATCGATTAATATGGAGATATTTATATTTTTACGCAGCCCTAGCATGTAGGTAATGCTGTGAGTCTTTGTAGAAACTAGGCTAAAGGTGAACTGCTTGAACTTGCGTGACAGTGCACTCTACTGAGTGAGTTCATTTGCCTCAGATGGGACACGTTCCTCCTGTTGCTGTTATTAATAGGACCAGGAGTGGAAGTGGGCTGACATAAACCCAAAACAGGCCTACAGCTCATTCTGGCTGAAGAACTGAAGAACAGATTCACCTGTTGCTTTCATCTCAGTTAGGAAGAGCATGCTATGGAGAAATTGGTATTTCAGTGTCCTTGTCCTGAAAATGATTGGTTATGGGAAAACAAACATGCTAAAGTGGAATGAAATCAAGCTACAGAACTGAAGAAACTAGACAGAGCGTTTACTCGCCGTCCGTTTTAATCCAGAACAATAAAACTGGACACAACCGTGACTACTGACTTTTTCATCAGTTTTGGAAGTGTTTTCTGCATTTGAATTAAGTGAAGCTTCTGAACCCTTGAACCAAGCTGAATCACAACAAAATAGAGTGTGAGCACTGAATAGATTTTACACAGGAGGAAAACGGATACTTTAAAGACTTTATAGTAGTGCTGGGCGGTATGACCAAAAATTTATATCACGGTATTTTTCAAAATTATACCGGTTCCACGGTACATGACGGTATTTTTTTTTTTCATGCATGACCAGGTGTTAACCATATTTTCTACTGATTGAGAGAGGAAATACTGCAGTATATTGACTTAGAATGCCCTATTTTACTGTCATGATGAGTGAATATTGTCAAAAAATACCACACTAAATAATGACTAAACACGACCGCTTTTAATACATGTTAACCAGGAGTCACTCTCATTTATAATCACGGCATCGTCTGATAAAATCAACATGCATCTACACTAAAGAGCGGTCGGTATACCGCCCAGCACTACTTTATAGCACTTGATGCTACTTGCCCTAATGAGAATTTACCATAGTTCTTGCACAGTATTTATAGCTTATTTGTTATTTAAAGAACATATAATGATGTTACACCTTTAGTTTCACTAAAGCATCAGACGTCTGTCCACAGGAAATCTTATTCTTGTCTGTGAGCTCTGAGAAAGATGCTGTGAAGTTGCTACTAAGCAAAAGTTGCACTGGATTGGATCACATGTCAGTATTCTCAAAGCACGACAGCAGATCTCACGGGAAATCATCACAATACCAGGCTTTGATGCCAACTAACTTTCCTACATAATGATGTGGTTTATCGAGGAGGGGGAGAAGTGAATTGAAAGCATTTCAATTATGTTGCTAGCACTACAGAGGATAAGGACTGTATTTTCGTACTTTGATGTAGCTGAATTCAAAAGCTCTTTCAAAAGACTTTATCTTGTGTCTTTATTAAAACGCTCTGGAGATCATTTGTGTCTCTGTGTTTGATTTTAAAGAGCCCGTGGCTGTGGAACACCCGAGAGTGCTGGTACAACTACCCCTATCAGGTAGATTTATACTGTCTGCTATATCAATAATAATAATAATTATTAAAAGGGTTGTACTGTAATAATCTTTTTTTTTTTCTCTCTCTCTCTCTCTCTTTCTCTCTGAGGGTATGTTTACATGACAACAATGTACTAAAAATGGAAAAGTTGTTCCTTTTGCGTTCTTGAAAAGTTTTGGATACAGACGTCTGCATTCACACGGATCCGCAAAAAAACCCAAACTGTATTATGCACGCCAGGCCAGAAGTTGGCGATGTCACAATGTAGAAAAAGAAACACTACGTGAACATGTAATACGCACGTGCAGGGCATCACCATTTTCACAAATTTATGTTAGTTTATCAACGATAACAGTATTGTTTTCAAAAACTTGCACTTTGAAACACGTTTTCATTTTCATGCTCCCAAAATACTGTTGTGTAAATGCGCATAATTTTTTTCCCCATTTTGAAAACGGTGTCGTGTAAACACCCCCTGAGATCCACCTAAAATATTAGTGAGGCAAACGGTCATAGTTTAGTTTTTCATGGCTATATTTCACCCTCTCTGACACTTAGATCCTTTTTGAAAGCTACTATTTTGCATGGCAATGCATTAACACTAGTCAAACAGAATCAGATAATTCAATTATTACATTTCTAATGCAATTTTCAATATCCTTTTAATTTTTAAAGTCAGGGTTTCCCAAACTAGGGTTCATAGAACTGCATTGGGTCTGTAAGCTGATGAAAAGCTAATAATTACATCATAAAAATATCTAATTAAAGTATAAATAATTAAAAAACACACACACACATGTGTGTATATATATATATATATATATATAACATTTCATTTTAAGTTATTAAATTTTTTCTCAAATAAATAAAAAATACAATAAAAGATTATTTTATTTAGTTTTACTTTATTAGTTTATTTTATTAGTTTACCAGCATGTCATGTGATTAATAACCGACATCAGAGAACCATGAACATGTAAATGTTTTGTCAAAATTAAAATATTCCAGGAATAGTTCACCCAAAAATATGAAAATGTACTCATCCTCAGGCCATTCAAGATGTAGATGAGTTTCTTCATGGGAACAGATTTGGAGAAATGTAGCATTCCATCACTTGCTCACCAATGGATCCTCTGCAGTGAATGGGTGCCGTCAGAATGAGAGTCTAAACAGCTGAATGGGTGCCATCAGAATGAGAGTCTAAACAGCTGATAAAAATGTTTTATCAGCTGTTTGGACTCTCATTCTGACAGAGAAAGCAGTATTATAGATAGAGATTTCGCAACAGTTTGAAGTTGAAACGTCTTAATGATGAATTTGTTTCTTACAAACACACAGCTTTTCGCTTCACCAGATGTTAACTGATGGACTGGAGTGATTTACAATAATCCACATCACTCCCGTACTTCTTCCTCCAGTGAAAAAGTCATCTCGTCTGAATCAGCAGAGAAATATGCGCAGATCAAGCACAGTTTACAAGCCAAAACAGTTCAAGTCAGATCTAAACAAATATGTAGGTAGATTTAGATGTGAGAACAACTGAGAGGACTGACTTTTTCACTGGAGGAAGCATTGTTATGGATTATGGACTCATATTTTGGCCAGAAGTGACAGTTTAAAGTTAAAATGCCTTAATTCTTATAAACTTAAAACGTTTACATTTAACTTACATTTTAGGTGAGAGGGGTTCAGCTGCCACAAACGTTTGGGAATCCCTGCTCAAAGTACTCATTAGGGCTGTTGTATACGTGGTTCTGTGTTGTGTTGACTATACTGTGTCTGACTTTTATAGCCGTTAACCGTGGATTTGCATTACTACTAGATGTTAACTGATGGACTGGAGTGATTTACAATAATCCACATCACTCCCGTACTGCTTCCTCCAGTGAAAAAGTCATCTTGTCTGAATCAGCAGAGAAATATGCGCAGATCAAGCACAGTTTACAAGCCAAAACAGTTCAAGTCAGATCTAAACAAATATGTACAGTGGGGCAAAAAAGTATTTAGTCAGCCACCAATTTCACTGGAGGAAGCATTGTTATGGATTATGGACTCATATTTTGGCCAGAAGTGACAGTTTAAAGTTAAAATGCCTTAATTCTTATAAACTTAAAACGTTTACATTTAACTTACATTTTAGGTGAGAGGGGTTCAGCTGCCACAAACGTTTGGGAATCCCTGCTCAAAGTACTCATTAGGGCTGTTGTATACGTGGTTCTGTGTTGTGTTGACTATACTGTGTCTGACTTTTATAGCCGTTAACCGTGGATTTGCATTACTACTACATACTGGAGCTGTCCTTCTATCTGTCGCTGCTCTTCTCGCAATTCACAGACATCAGAAGAAAGGTACGTAACCATGAGTTTACAGCCTCAGATAACAGTTTTTCATCTTCAGAGCATCAGTGTTGGGCTGCTGGCAGCAGTTACTGCACATCTGAACTTGAAAGATAGCTTTGTGGGAGGCTTTGGTCTGGTTAGACGTGTCTGCTACAGCGGTTTGAGTTTCTCACGCTGGGTTTATTAGCAGTGACGTGCGGCGGGTCTCTTGTTTCCTCTGAAATGGTTTTTTGGTTTCAGGGGAACTTCCTTTTAAACGTGTGAATTCTTGACCATTAATAACTGCTGCTACTTAATTTCAGCTGAAGCTTGCAGTGTCTAATATTCATTGTGTTCCGATATTCATGTAAGGTTATGAAAAAATACATATGATCAGTATGCATGATTTTCATTTATATGCAAGATTGAGGTGAGTTTCTTTATGAATGCGTTGTCATGAGCATAAATTGCGGTTTTTAAATTAGCATTTGGAAGATACTGTAAGTAAATGGGTGTCCCACAGATTATGCCGATTTAGGTTGTGTAATATAAATCGTTGCACATTTATTTTTAGCTTTGGCATTTTGATCATACAGGAGCAAGTAAGTGTGAATATTGTTAAAAATATAGGTCTACTTTAGTGGTATACTGTAAATAAATAAAAAAGTTCAATAAATACACAATAAATAAAAAAGTTAAAAAGCAATAATGCATTAAATTGCTTTTGACGTTTCTATTCATCAAAGAATCCTGAAGAAAACAAATTCCACAAAAATATGAATCAACATGGATTATAAGAAATGTTTCTTGAGCATCAAATCAGCATATTAGAATGATTTCTGAAGGATCATGTGACACTAGACTGGAGTAATGATTATTAATATTTAAAACAGTTGAGTACATTTTCACCAGGATTCTTTGATAAATAGAAAGATCCAAAGATCAGCATTTATCTGAAATAAATGGGGGTGGGGGTAATTATAGAAATTAATACTTTTATTTTGCAAGGATGCTTTAAATTGATCAAAAGTGATGCTAAAGACATTTATAATGTTACAAAAGATTTCTATTTCAGATAAATGCTGTTCTTCTGAACCTTCTATTCATCAAAGAAACCTGAAAAAAATTCTACTCAGCTGTTTTCAACATAATAATAATAAAACATGTTTTTTCAGCAGGAAATCAGAATATTAGAATGATTTCTGAAGGATCATGTGACACTGAAGACTGGAGTAATGATGCTGAAAATTCAGCTTTGCTTTGCAAAAATAAGTAAATTGTTAAAATATATTCAAATAGAAAACAGTTATTTTAAATTGTAATAATAGTTGACAGTATTACTGTTTTTTCTGAATTTTTGATCAAATAAATGCAGCCTTGGTGAGCACTAGACACTTCTTTCTGAAACGTATATAAAATCTTACTGATCTCAAACTTTTGAATAAATAAATTCATAAAATAATAGCTAAGTACCTAAAGTCAGGAATCTTTTTTGTGCACATGAACCAAATTATTTTGGGAAACTGTCATACATTTGCATTTAGGATGATTTTATTGCAAAATAACTAATGATTAAAGCTACCTTTTTTTTTTTTTTTTTATCCGCAGTTTTTTCCTAATCAGTTTCAATGAGACATTCTGTCAGTTGCACGGTGTGTGTTTCTTCAGGCCACACTTGGTTGCTCCACTTACTGTCAAATCTTATTGGTCCAAAATCCTAAATCACATAATTCATAATGCTACATTAACATCATTTATCTTCTGTTTGGCTGTGTGCACATAATTTTTGCTTTCAGTGTGAACAGGCAAATTACTTGACGCTGTAACCTTCTCATGCTGCACCTGTCTGAGACACAACGTCAGTCTTAAACAAATGTCATGTAAATGAATGCAAATGTAAACTAAAATCCAGACTGCCCTCAGCGCTCTCAAAAGCTTCATTGAGCTCCACATGCTGTGTAATTGTCCCGTGTTGATTACGGCAGTGTCCTCTCAATGTAAAAGTGCTCTCCTGCAGCTGACATAAGCACTCTCCGTCACAGCCGTATTGGTTTTGTGGCGTAACGCAGGAGATTCTCAGCCTGTGTGTTTGAACAGATGGACAGTTAGCACCTGCAGTCTGTGCTTTCTAGATTTTCTTTCTCTTCTTTCCTTCACAGCCCCTCAGAGCCAGACTCATGCACTCAGCCGCTCTCATTTCTCTGCATGTTTTTCTGTTTTTACACTGTTTGCAAGGCAACACATACTGGTTAGGGTTTGTTGGAAACCGCTAACTCTACATATTAAACTTCTGCAATTAATTTAGTATATATACTGTATATATTTATATATATTTGTATGTATGTACTGTATGTATGTATGTATATATAAAATTGTTAATTACTAAAATCAAAAAACTTCTTACTTAACATAAAAAACATTAACTGATATAAAATAGAATATAAAAAACGTAAACGTTACATATATATGAATACAAAAAATATATATGTATCAAGGTTATTATGGTACTAATGATACATTGGGTAAACAATAATTGATATTAAATCAAATATTTAAAAAACTTACTTATCAACAGTATTATTGTTAAATACTAAAACCATGAATAAATGTCATTACTTGAAACTAAATTGAAAAAAAATGAAACATTTTATTTCAGCTTGGCTATATACATTTCTTATTTCATTTAGTTTAAGTACTACAATTGCTATAATATATATATGTATGTATCTATATATATACAGTATATATATATATATATATGTGTGTGTGTGTGTGTGTGTGTGTGTGTGTGTATGAATGACATAAACACAACAAAATAACTAAAGATTTTTAACTAGTTAAAATGAAAACTAACTATAAATTATTTATAAAGAAATGTATCTAATTTAAATATTAAGAAAAGTAATAAAAGTACTTATATATGTGTGTGTATATATATATATATATATATATATAACATTAATGAGGAAAAAAATTAACTTAAATGATTTTAGCAAATGGCTGCAATTTAACAAAGAGTGAAAAATGTAAGGGGGTCTGAATACTTTCCGTACCCACTGTATATATATATTTTTTTTTATTTATTTTTTTTTTATGTACAGCTGACTGCAAACAAGACATGTTCTGACAGTAAAAAAAAAAAAAACTCAAAACCTACGTACAACCTTAAACTCAAATACTATCTTTTTTTCTGCCTTGCATGCCCTGCTGTTTCCTTCAGGAAATGCAAATCTTGTTTTTCTTTGCTCTCTCCTTTCAGTTTTTCCATGCACGCATTGAGGATGTGCTCTGCCCCATTCCCGCCTCACCAGTCTACACCCTTCTCTTCGTTTGCCATGCTTCCATTCTGTTTTTCACCCCACTGCACTTCCTCCTCATCTTCATCATCAACACCTGGCCTCTTGAGAGCTTTCTTCAACAGAATTCCCTCAGTGAGAATAGAGTGTGAGGACACTGATGGCTCCTTTATCTTGCAGTGTTTAAGCGGTTTAGTTGATTCATGGTTTCTTATGCACACATTAGCAAGTTGTGAATAAAGTTGCTAATATAGTGATATGCTGTAGCTATATGAAATTTATGCAAACCCGAATTAGTCCTTCCTGTTCTGCAGGACATTTTGGACTCTTAAAAACCTGAATATGCTTGTGTTATAATTTAAAAACACTATTTATATAAAAGGGTGTGACAGACTTCCAGAAATATCTTTGGTCAAGCTCAGACACACAAACGTTTTTAATTATAGCTTGATTATTTACACAATGGCAGGAAAATGAATCAAATGACTAACAAGTTGGAAATAAAGAACTATTTTTAGTAATTGATTGCTCAGTCAGGGTTTAGCTGTTAGCGCTTTCATGAGGGAGTCAACTTGAAGCAGTATTCTTTTAGTAAAATTGATATACTGAAAAAAAATCTGTTTTTATTAATCAATAAATATGTATTAATATTAATGTTTTTATTAGTTTAAATTTGTTTTTATTTGAAATGATCGGTGTTCATTTTAATTTGTGAAAGTAATAGTAATTTTGTTGTATGTTTTTGTGTATTGTATGTATGTTTCGTTTGAGTAAAACTATCATCATATCATATGCATATGGAAACTCAAAGGTCCTCATGGCAACCCGTCAAAATAAAAGTTTGATTTGACTTAAAGAAATCGTGACAGAAATACATTACTATATTACTTCCATGTTTTAATTTTAATAGTAAACCCCCTTTGTTTGACAAAAACATAAAAGAGTTTGTTTCATTTTAATTTGATTAAAATATATATTAAAGGGGTCATATGATGCGATTTCAATTTTTCCTTTCTCTTTGGAGTGTTACAAGCTCTTGGTGCATAAAGAAGATCTGTAAAGTTGCAAAGACTAAAGTCTCAAAACCAAAGAGATATTCTTTATAAAAGTTAAGAGTCACACCGCCTAAAACGGCTCGTTGTAACACGCCCCCACATGTCTACGTCACTATGTGGGAAGATTTGCATAACACCACCCAAATGTTCACGCAAAGAAAGAAGGCATAACTTTTATTCTCGCTGTAGTATTATTGTTGTTGACGCTGCAGCCATGTCGTGAAGACGCTGTGTGCTTCGTTGTGAAAGCGAAACTACTTTGTTTGGTCTTCCAAAAGAGGACACGACTACAAATCAGTGGTTAAGTTGTATTTACAACACTGATCCAGAACAGTTTAACCCAAATATAAAGATGTGTGCAGAGAATTTTATGGAGGACTGTTTACTGATCCTGGGAGAGTAACGTTAGACTAAAATGCCGGCAGTTCTGACTCACAGTCTGTAAGTACGTTTTCATTTAAAGGATTTGCCACTGATGATTCAAACGCAAATTTTGGGCAGTAGCACTTGTCTCTGATCACAAATGCAGACAGAGTTTTATGTTTACACAGCGCAATGCAATGCAACACAACATGTAAAAAGACATTATAATTATAATCAGTAATTATGTCCCCACTGGATGCAACAAATGCCTCGTTTGTAATGGGTTTTAATGTTTTTGTCTCGTCGCTCCGGCCGGGACACGGCATCACAGTATGGTGAGGGGCGTAACATTTCCGTCTCACGCTTGAGGTATTCGGCCAATCACAACACACTGGATAGCTGGCCAATCACAGCACACCTCGCTTTTTCAGACCGATGAGCTTTGTAAAAATCTACGCATTTCAAAAAGGCAGGGCATAGAGGAGAAACAATAATGTACAGTATGTGGAAAATAATGTTTTTTTTTACTTTAAACCGCATAAACACATTTCATTACACCAAATACACAAAATAATGTTCTTTTTAGCAGCATCATATGACCCCTTTAATGTTTTATGCCTTCATTTGATAACCAGAAAAATTAAAATACACAATAGAATTTCTGAGAGAAAAAAAATCATAGGGCTATTGTAACAATTCTAATAATTTGACATGCTTAAACAGAATTTGGTAACAATAAAACAGAACATGAGAAAAAAAAGGGCTGCCCCCTAATAGTCGACTAACCGTTAGTTGACGAGGAGAGGGTTAGTCGACCAAAATTATTAGTTGCAGAAAAAAAACACATTCCACAAGTGGCGGACAGATCATTAACAGCTGGACTATGTGGTAATTTTAATAAAAAGCCCTACCGATATATTGTATAGCCGATATGAAATCGAGTGTACATCTCGAGGCCCTCTTTCGAATGAGACCACCCCCGTGTCGATAGCCCCCGGGGTTTGGGAGTTATGGGCGGTTAAATTCGCGGTCCGGCGCCGACCGATCTAGCGATCCCGGGGGGCTACCGACACGCGGAGGGTGGCGTTCGAGAGGGCTCCTCGAGCTGAAGGGATCCTTCGAATTTGGTGGAGATCCGCCGAAGCGTTCGCGAGATAGTGACACCAGCCAACACTTTCACTTCAGTAAGGAGGTCTCTTGTTCAGGCAGCAGCATTCAAGCGTTGTCTTAATCGACCGTAAGTGCCCTGCGAAGTGGGGAATATGGGCGCACATATGTATCGATATCGGCTTTTTTTTTTTTACTCCCAAATATCGGTATGGGTCCCAAAAAACCCATATCGGTTGGGCTCTACTAATTATAGTACATCGGACAACCAAGCGTTCATTCCGTTCATTGACCTCAAATGTGGCTTATCATCTGAAACATGTAAGTAGCAGCATCATTACATGGCCGCTCGCACTAACGTTAACCTAGAAAAATGTGTGCTATTCAAGTGTTTGTGCAGAGTGTGGAAGCTGAATAGTAGTGCGCTCACTGCATGACAGTTCACTTGGAGGCGCCGGTGCGATCATTTGCATTTAACTTAAAATAGTCCGTCATTTTTGCTCATACAGAGTAATACATCTTTCGAATTTGAAAAAGGTTTACTTTTATTTCTGTGCACTCACAATAACAACAAAACATTGTGCTTTTGTAAAATAATGAAAGCAAACAGAGTGCACTTTCTGCCATCTAGGTCTCTGAACTTGAGCACGTCAAAAAAAAATTAACCGAAACTGTGCTTGCCTCACAGACATTTATATATATAGAAAGTGAAATGTCTACTTTTTAATGAACCAATTCAAATGGAAAACAATTATTTTTAGATTATGTAATCCATATGAAACGTGCCCATCCACTGTGGAGATGACGAGTCAGTGTCGTCGACTTCATCACTGCCGCCGGAAATTCAATTAGAAAAAATTGAATTTGGAAAAGATAAAGCAGATTTCATAGGGCGCTAAATTATAACCCTGATTTGAAGTTGAAATTTATACTATTTGGAATTTTTATTAAAGTAAATCCGATCTCAAACCACAGTCGATGATTTAAAAATCAAACTTGTGTTAATTTAATGGTGATATTGTGATTTTCTTTTTTTTTTAAGTAATATGATATGGCTTTAATATTTGATCCATGTATTAAAGACATGTATGATGAGGACAGGAAAATGTACTGCATAGTAGGAATGTTTGCCTTGTAGGGTTAAAGTACATAAAATGTTTACACTTTCCATGTGACTTCCTGCAGGACTTTCTTCTGATGTTCCTGCATCATGTGGTCACCATCTGTCTGATCTCCTTCTCATATGTGAATAACATGGCTCGGGTGGGAACGCTGGTCATGTGCCTGCATGATGCTGCCGACGTCCTGCTGGAGGTGATTTCCTATCACAGCCATTAAAACCACAGAAAAGGCACAATTCTGTGAATTATTAATATATATGTCAAACCCTACAGCCACGTTAATGTGATACATAATGTGAAAAAAATTAATAAAAATATTAAAAAATTCTTCTTTTTTTAATTTACAAATGTTGTTACTTATCCATATAATGACTTTGTTTTTGTTTTTATGGTCCATATTATCTGTTCCATTATATTGTACAATCAGGAATCAAGATAGGTGATGCAAGATGTGCTATTTACATGCATTAGATGTCTGTCGTGTTGATATAAATCATGCAGCAAATTGTGTTTGTAGGCTGCTAAAATGGCCAACTATGGCAAATGCCAGAGACTCTGCAACGTCCTGTTCGTAATGTTTGCCCTGGTGTTCATCAGTTCCAGGCTGGGAGTGTATCCTGTATGGTAAGTCAGTCCTTTCCTGTCAGTAACAGCTGATGTGCTGTTAATAATGTTCACGCTGGCGCCTGAACACCTCTGAACCTCTCATTCTCATCTGTATATCTCAAATCTTCTATTTTATCATCTTTACCAGCATTTTCATTTCAGGTTTTGACACCTTCAGTCAATGATGTTGCCAAGTAATAGTTACTATGGCTACAGCAGTAGTGTCGATGAGAATGAGAGAAACAGATGGCCTTGTGCTTTTTACAGCTATAATGGGCATTTAATCACTGAAAGAAATAGCATTGTGCTTTAATAAAACCACTATTTTTTAACTTGATTTCATTAGACCATTTAACATCTCAAATAAACAGGTTTTGGCTAAAAATGGAGCTGCACATTTGTGACAATGTCGATTACCACAAGAAATAACTACAACTAGTGTTGTTATTGTTAACCAAAACAAACTAGTAAAAATTATTTTCTTTATTGAAATTAAGCTGATATAAAATAAATTAGATGAAAACTTAAATATTAGTATTATTGAAAATAAAATACAGTACAATTGAATTTTTTCAAAATTAAATTTTTTTTGTAGTTATTTTTTTTATATGTCTATATAGTTTTAGTCATTTTTATGTCAGTTTTAGTTATTTTGGTACATTAAGGAAAACTAAAATGAGAAATTGTGCCTTGGCAACTAGCTGAAATAAAGTTTTCACTTTATATTCAGTTAACGTTTATTTTATTTCAAGTAACAAAAACTACACTAATAAAATTACAAAAATTAATTACCTGTACTGACGTTTTTATATATCTGTTACTAGGGCAACCAGAACTAGTAACGTCTACTAGTACAGTGGCTGGTGACATGCAGCAAAGACTATGGCAGGGTTTATTTTTAATGTAACACTGATCTCACATGAGGGGTTTGAAGCCATATTTGTTGAATATACTTGTCCTAATGAAATATCATATATTGTTGTAATGAAATGTGTTTGCAGGATTTTAAACAGCACTGTGTTTGAGAGCTGGGAGATTGTTGGGCCGTACCCGTCGTGGTGGGTGTTTAACGTGCTGCTCGTCCTGCTGCAGGCACTGCACACCTTCTGGTCGTACCTCATAGTGCGCATCGCCTGCAGGGCAATCTCCAGAGGAAAGGTGAGGCTTCAGGAAAAACACAACTCTCATTGCTAGCCTAGGGACGCTAATACATCTTGTGCCATTCATTTAGCAAAGCTGTCACACGACAGGTCTCTGACATGTTAATGAGTTTATCAGAAATATTTCAGTTTATCTTTAGCCCTATTCGGACAGTAATTGTTTCTCACGGCGGATGTCTGAAAATAAATTTGAATGGCTCTTCAGTGATAAAACTCATGCGTTTGGATGAAGATTTAGGCCATGTCCACACGTACACGGTATTTTTATAAACAGTTTTTCCTTCTTCCGTTTAAAAAAAAATCTCCGTCCACATGAAAACCGCATGCTATGAAGCACTGTCAAGTGCATGCCAAACCAACTAACGGCGTAGAAAAAGCTGCGGTTTGTGTGGACAGGGCTTTATTCTCAGTGGAGGAGTGAGTTCCAGAGAAAACATGGAAATGCATTTTTCTCTGGTCAAATCACATTTAGCATGACAATGAATTTAATAATCAGAAAATAATATTCTATTTAATTGGTTTATTTATTTAATAATAGGAACTGGATCGACACTCTACGGTTTCAATTGTTTTGTCTTGCATTTTATCTCAAAATGTTGGATGCAGCCTTATTTACATAAAGCAACTATTTGACTATTTGGTCAACTAGTAAAATGATTAGTTGCATAAGGCTCAATTTATATAAATACATACTTTTAAATTTTATTGCACACCTGTTGCTGCCATAAAAATGGCCCAGTTAAAAACCTAGTGATTTTGTCATCTTTTTTTTTCTTTTTCTTCTTAAAGGGGTCATATGATGCAATTTTCAAGTTTTCCTTTCTCTTTGTCAAAACAACGGTGACACGGTGGGTAAGTGACATAACCGGTCTTGCGGCTTAACACCGGTATCACCATCAGCACCGTCTATCGCGGCAAGCCTAGTTACCACATGGCACAGCAGTTACCAAGGATTTACAAAAGATGTAGATTCAAATTAGGGCTGAATGATTAATCGCATTTGCAATAATATCGCGATATGAAAAAAACATGATTTTTTAAAAGAGGTGTGTGATCGATCGGTGTATGACAAAGTACGGCGAGAGAAAGCATAAGGAGACGTCCGCGCTCTCTTATAGCTCTCGCGTTACTTTGATGACACACACCCATCTATCTAAGCAGCGCTGCTTCAAGTCAAACACATCCAAGCAGTCTTCAGAGGAAGCATCAAGTTGGCACGCTACAGTGTTGCCAAGTCCACGGTTTGCCTCCAAAAATGTGATATTTAGCCCCTGGAGTGCAAATCTTACCAGGGGAACCCCTCCAAAAAACGTGTATTTTACCTCCTGGAATGCGGTAAAATAAAGAACCGGTGGACCCCCCTCGAAATGCGATTGGGCTAGTTTTGAGTAGCAATTTCGGCAGGTTTTGTTGTGAAAACCTGGCAACCTTGGCAAGCTACACGCGGAGTAACAGCGTTACGGTGCATTTCATTACTGAAATAATATATACAGTATATTCTTATTTATTTAAAGTCTGTCCAAAGTTAACAGACAGTGTTTAAAAAATGCAATCCACATGTTTACATAGGCCTATATGTTTATTACAGTGACTTTGAATTCCCTAAATACTGAGTGTGGTAAAGCAACAGATTTGTTTTTATATTTCTGCAATCTACTTTAGATTGTGTGATTTGTTACTGACTTTCATATTAATGTTTACACCAGGCTTATTTGTCAGTGCTTTATGTTGTCATAATTATTAGCCTACATGCTTACAAGGCTGGAAGTTCAACAAATCAGTCAATATAGTACTGTGATTGTAGTTGTTAAATAAAAATGTCATTCATATCAATTCATGCATCACCTAATTTCATCGTATCATATAGGCCTGGCCTACAGAAAAGAACATTTATGTTTAGCCTGTCTAATATTGTGTTGGTCATACTATACAGTGATTTATTGTTTGTCTTTGTACTAATAATACAGAACATAGGGAGCTTTAAAAAAAATGCATATTAAATCGCAATGGCAATATTGGTAAATAAAATCGCAATTAGATTATTTTCCAAAATCGTTCAGCCCTAATTCAAATGGCAATTAAATTACAGCACGACCTCAGTGCTTGTCAAAAACAGAAGGTAATTCAGATGGGAATTTTCACACGGGTGGTAGGAAAAACATTCTGGATTTGGACAGCAATACAATCACTATCTAGCTCTTGTTAATGTTGAAATGACCTTACTTCCCCATGAGAAACAATTACTGTCTGAATAGTGCTATTGCTGCATGTATGAAGGGTGTAAACAGTTAACGTAGTCTGAGGGAGTTGAATTTTCTGCTGATTACGTAGCTTTCAAAGTCAGCATGAAATCAAATTGACTATTTTTTACTTTAGTACATGCTCCTGGTCTTATTGTGAATGAACCATTAACTTACTGTATGTTATTGCAAAAAATACATTTTCTTAATCATTCATCAAAATGCAATAAATTGCTTTATAATAAACTGACGTTACCAAGCTGAAGCAGCAAAATTCATATCAGTATTAATAGCTGCAATACTGCAAATAAAACGTCCAATATTGCTTATGTACATACACATGCTTCATACGTGTAATGTGTCTCCATATGGTGTTTCATATCAACAAATCAAACAAACATGAAGTTTGTAAATGTGTGTACATGAGCAACTGAGTATTTTAATAGGAGATAAATACGATGTTAAATAAATGACCTCAGCCTTTAAATGAGGCACTCATGATCCAGTGATTGCAATCAGAAATGTGACCATTGGCAGAGAATCAGAGATTGTTGATATAGAACTCAGATTGTTACACGATTGCTTGATTGATTGCCATCAAACTGGGTTCACTAACTACTTTAACCTGTATTCCTCTGTTTATGTGCTTTTTTCTCTTCTTTGTCTTCATCGCTGCCATCAAAGGCGGGAAAATGGAATCCTTTACATGTAAGTAGGTGATTGAAAAAAAGAGTTTGGTGCAAAATTGCCATTTAATTAGCAGCAAAAAAAACAAAAACACCATTGTCCTGCATTTGACTTCTCAGAGTTATGTTATAGGTCTGTTTCTCAGAAACACTACTGTTCAAAAGTTTGGGGTCAGTAAGATTTTTTTTTTTAAGGATATTAACACTTATTCAGCAAAGATGCATTAAATTGATCCAAAATGACAGTAAAGACATTTATAATGTTACAAAAGATTTCTATTTCATATAAATGCGGTTCATCAAAGAATCCAAAACAATCAGCTTTGCATCACCGGAATCAATTACATTTTAAAATATATTCCGATACAAAACAGTTATTTTAAATTGTAATAATATTTCACTCTATTGCTGTTTCTACTGTATTTTTGATCAAATAAAAGCAGCATTGGTGAGCAGAAGAGACTTCTATCCAAAACATTAACAAGTCTTACTGACCACAAACTGACCTGGGTGGTCAGAAAGCAAAGTCACTTCTAATTGTCAAAATATAGTGCTAGATAATGTATGTACTGTCATCTTAACCGTCTCTCTAATCTTCCTAGGTGTCAAAGGATGACCGCAGTGACATTGAGTCCAGCTCTGATGAAGACGAGGTTCTTCCTCCCTCTCAGAAACATCAGACTAATGGGACCAACGGCACCAACGGCTACCTGTCCTCGTCCCCGTGCCCAGACGAACACTAACCGTTTCACCGGGCCCCAGCTGCATCACTCTCCGTTGTGTCAAATCCTGTATGAACATTACCGGCCCCGTACTGGAACTTCTCAATAATGTGAATGCGGTTCGGTTTCGGTTGCTCGCTTTTCACCATTTCCCCCCCAGATGTTTTGTGTTCCATTCGTTGGCTTTTGTTTTTGTGGTTGTTTATCCTGCGACATTCGTTATCGAAGCACCTTTTAGATTCAATGCGACGCGCTCTTTTCTTTCGAGCAGGTGAATGAATGCGCCGTTCTTTCTTTCATAATCACGTGAGCATGCTGCTGCGGTCATGTATTCTGGCATCATGGGAACAGTAGGTTTCTTGGATTAGTGTTATTTTCTATTGGTTTATTTTTTGTAACTTTAATAAATTTCTGTGCTTTTTTTTTTTTACATATGTTCCACTTTTCCACGACAAGATGTCGGTGCTGGAGCTGGAGCCCAGTCTAGAACTGCTCTGGATGCGTTTTCTTATTTGCCAACTATGGTCCGTCGTTACCGACATAGTTCAATGATTTTGGTGTTTGCTGAATCCATAGTTCCAACAAACATTTGCGAAAATCATCACAAAACTGTGTGCTTGGATCTACAGCTCTCCACCTGTGCTTAGAAGCATTTCCCAGCAAACTAAAATATGAATCTATGAATGTTTTGCCAACATTCCCATTAAAGTTATAAACACTGAATGTTCAAAATGTACCGTTTTTTTTTTTAGTGTTTTAGAAAGTTTTTTCTTGGTTTTGCCAATGTTACTGGAACATTCCATTAGATAATTTTCAAAGATTTTGGGATGTTACTTTTAAATGTACATTTAAAAAACATTAGACGAACATCCAAAAGAGGTTTCCCAAAACATACCATGTGCAAGTACAGTATGTGAATGTCAGGTGCTTGATTTTGTGCATTCCGAAATAAATTGTGATTCAAAACATTTTGAAAAAAATCTTTCTCTCTTTCAGGTCAACTGTTGCTGTGGTTGAGAAACATTTTGAAGGGAATCTTGCAAGTTCGTTGAACAGTTTTAACTGCCTACTCGAATAACACTGACAGTTTAGTTTAATAGTACATACATCAGTGACTTCTCATATCTTTGGCTAACATTCTGGCAAATTTCTCTGGCAAGTTATGAACAAACCTTCTTCCAGTAACATTAATAAAACATTTGTTGTAGTTATCTGGTCTTTAATAATGTTCTCCAAACATTAGTACAAAAATGTTATTTATACCTCAGTCATGGCATGTTTTTTGGCAATGTTTCAGTTGCATATTTGTATAATGTATTTAAATGTTACTACTTCAGAGAACATTCAATGGTAGCATTTCCATAATGTCTGCAAAATGATCAAATGGAATGTTGGCTTATGTTCGTATAACCAAGAAAAAATATTTTTTTTACAACTTTTTTTGTTTGTTTTTAAACTGGAACATTTGTTTGTTTTTAAACTGGAACATTTGTTTGTTTTTAAACTGGACCTTTTGTTTGTTTTTAAACTGGACCTTTTGTTTGTTTTTAAACGGGACCTTTTGAATGTTCTTAGAAAATGTCAAATGTTTTCATAACCTAATGGGTACTTTAGCAAAACGTTCTTAGACCGTTTCAGATTGCTGCTGGTTTCAGATAAGGAACTGATAACATCAAAACTAGATCACTTGCATTATCGTCATCAGAGCAGTCTAAACTGGAAATGCTTGATGCGGTGACTCACATTTGGCTTGCGAACACTGGTTTTATTTTTGTGATTTCGGCCGCTATATTTAAGCACAGTGATGCACTGTGGTTATTTGTAGGAAGGTTATGCAGTAACAATTATCTACATGAATTAAATCGAGAGATTCACAGATCCCCCAGCTGAGCACCAGCGTCATTTTTGTGGAATTGGGGTAACTTTTAAAATGGCAGTCAATCAATTTGCTCAAAATAATCATTTGTTCAAATGAATCCCGATGAACTAGTGGTTTATCACAGATCGCTCACGTTCCTTCGCCAAACATATTTTCACAAGTACAGTATCGTTCAAAAGATTGGGGTTGGTAAGAGATTTCTCTCTCATGCTCACCAAGGTTGCATTTATTTGATCAGTACAAACTGTAATATTGTGAAGTGTTATTGCAGATAAAATAACTGTTTTCCATTGGTATATTTAAAACGTAATTTATTCCTGTGATCAAAGCTTTTTGAATTTTTAGCATCATTCAGCAACATGATCCTTCAGAAATCATTCTAATATGCTGCTCAACAAACATTTCTTATTATTATCAATGTTGAAAACAGTTGTGCTGCTTCATATTTTATTCATTTGTGGAGATACATTTTTTGCAGGATTCTTTGGTGAATAGAAAGTTCAAAAGAACTGCATTTATTTGATACAGCAATATATTGTAACATTATAAATGTCTTTATCACTTTTGATCAATTGAATGCATCCTTGCTGAATAGAAGTATTAATTTCTTTCAAAATAAAAGTCTAGTGTAAAATGAATCAGTGTTTCAGGTGCTGAAAAGAAAAGGGACACTTATTGTGTAGTTCATCGAGAAATCTTGCCTGACTTTGAAAATAAAAACATGTTGGATTCTGCTTCTTTTAAGGAAACTGTTTTAGTAGGAAACTTGCACCTTTTGGAAAGTGTTTGTTTTTTCCAGGATTTTTTATTTTTTTTTTCATTTGAACGAAATAGTGAAATTAGGCTATTTATCAAGTGATTACTGATTAATACCATCGATTCAGCAGGTATAAAGAATCTAATGTCCCATGATTATATATGATAATCATTTCTCAATGAGTCCCAGTCATATTTCCAAATAGGTTTGGCTTTGTCATTGTGCACACACTTCAGAAACAAGGTACATATGAGATTATGAAATATATCAAACTAAATCACTCTGTTTGAATGAACATACCTACATGCACTTTGATGAATAAGTGGCACTAAACACTGGTTTTATTTATGTTGTCTGTTTGTTTTTTTTTTTTGGTTTTTTCGCTTTTTGTTGTTTAGAATAAAAGATTCTTCCGGTTTTCCTCATGCATTTGATCATCATTCAGCTGAGCTTTATTTAAAGCTTTTGATTCGAGGGTTTTGATGCTGTTTCTTTCAGTGTTGGGAAGGTTGCTGCTGCTGTCTGTTTTGAGCTGGAGAAGCGCTACAGCTAATTAGCCGTTGTCTTATTTGCACTGCAGACAGGTTGCTGTGTTATGTGGTTTACATTTGATGTCAAAAAGGCGAAGAATTAAAAAAAAAAAGACAACTGTATTCTCTGCCTTTGCTGGAAAACTGATTAGCAACGGTACTGATGAATTATGTTGCCATGTATTTTAATAAACACAACAGACCAAAACCTTTCTGGCTGTTTTTGTTGTTTGGGCTGCGTCTGTCTGTCTAATTATATAATTCAAGACTAGATGTGAGGGATATTGTTATTTTATGTTATTTTGAAGCAGTTTTCTCTAATATGGCTCTGTTGCAGCCTGCGTTCATCTTTCCAGCAGGTTGAAAGGGGGGAAATAAAATGAAAAGAGGATCACTAATAAGAAACTGTTTTTCTTAAAGGTGTTGCGCGGATACAGCACCTCTAAAGAGCTCCAAACTAATAATGAAAACTTATAACTAAAAACAACAGACACAGAAGATTACATTATATATTTTGAGAGAGATTTGACCATCTTGGAGTCAATCCTTCAAATGCTCCAGTAGCGAACAGGGGTTTTCAACCTTTTAGGACATGCTAATTTAGTAGTTAGATTGTCTAATTTCACTCGCGCCCCCCCAACATCCAACACCCCCACCGACGTCGGTGGTTCCCTAGGGCGGGTTCCCTCTGCATGGTTGCGGCAGAGTCCCCATTCGGACCCTGGAAGTCCGAGGTGAGGCGGACAAAACCTAAGTGGGTGAGGGGTGACCAGTGGACAGATAGGGGGGCTGAAACCCACCTAGAAAGGGTTTAGAACCACCCCTGGTATAGCGTGCGTAATTATACTGTATTCGGACCCTGGAAGTCCGAGGTGAGGCGGACAAAACCTAAGTGGGTGAGGGGTGACCAGTGGACAGATAGGGGGGCTGAAACCCACCTAAAAAGGGTTTAGAACCACCCCTGGTATAGCATGCGTAATTATACTGAAACATAAATATATAACCAGTTTACCTGATTCAATGTGATGGCTGAGCCTGTTTCTGAGATAACATGCCAATCCGTGGTTGGATTTCCGACACGGCTAATCGTAAATAATCTTACACTGTCAATAAGCGTGACCAGGGTTGCCAGGTTTTCACAACAAAACCTGCCTAACTGCTACTCAACTAGCCCAAAACTACAAAACGCGGCAAGTTTTAAAGTAGCACAATTCCGCGGGAAAATTGCGGACTTGGCAACACTGAGCATGACTGATACTCGAGCCAACTCTGCTCTAACTGTCGACTAACAGTGGGAGTCAGATTGCCCCCTAGTGGATGGCTAAAGATTTGTTAACTCATATTCATAAATTCTCAAGGGAACATCTCTGAATTAACTGATGCTTGCGCCCCCCTTGACAGGTTGAAAACCCCTGCTCTAGAACAGCAGCTATGATCGATCTGAATTTGAGCGTTCTGATAGGTGCAGGAGGATGGGTGGGCGGAGACTAGAACAATCATTCAATAAGAAACACACCCTCCCTTCATCGCTCCGCCCTCAAATTGACGAACACGCTAATATAGGGTTGTTCGATTATGAATCGACTCCAATTCCGACTCTCGCCGATGGAATCGACTCCTGTAATCGACTCTTCAACTGACCCTCTAAGGAAATGTCCTTAGAGGGTCAGCAATTACAAGATTGCAGGCAGTCGTTATATTACACATGAAATGTAGGCCATTTTCCCCCAAAATGAAGCCTTACATTAAAAATAAATTTTTGAGATGACATTACCTTGAAATGATGAGTAGGCCTATCACCACCATCATTTCATAGTTGTTGCTGCTAATACATGTAATTTTAAAGAGGGAAAAGTCACGAGAAGGAGCATTCGCACTATATAAGGATTAGAATGAGTGAGCGATTTCAGACACGACAACAAGAGTCGATCCAGACACTACGGTTATTCAAGAGTCGAGGACTCCCCATCAATTCGCAAATGCCACACAGTTTGCATAATCAGCCCAAGACGCTTCTCTAATCAGCTCGAGCTCCCTATGTAACACGATAGACCAAGTAACAAATCCATTACAAATGGGACGAGATTAATGGATTATGGCGATCACTAAAAGCAGAACCGAAATAATGCGAAGATGACACTTATAGACAGCACATCAGCTACAGACAAGCAATGACACCAAAAACCATCCCGTTACTACACCTAATATTACAAAAACAGTATATTGGTTCTGTGAAACATAGCAAAACCAATGTTATTCACATGTGGAGCAGAAACTTCAGCGTCGTCCGCTCTATAAAGTCTCTCCAGCGCTGGAAAGCTCAGTATTAATGCGGGTCCTGGCTCTTGCCTGATCATAGTGATAGTCCTCCGACATCTCCTCTTTAGTAACGTCTTTCATTCTACAGTATTTCTACAAATCTCCCGCTTGTGTGCTCTCTCTGCTCCCCATCATGAATGTAAAAGCCCCTAACTGATTACTGATTGGCTACAAGAGTGTTGTGATGCTCCGTCTGATTAGTCCGATCCACTTTGTTTTCCCCCTATTTGTACAGCCAGGACAATGTACAAACCATTTTTCAGCACACACAGAACAAACAGCTAGCAAAAATTGACTTTTTTTTTTGTTGATTTCAATTTTCAACAAAAAACACTCACTGCTGCACCTTTAACCTCTCAGTTCATTTTAAAGTAGCCTACTTTATGATTTTGTTTGCATACAATATTGTCAAAGCATTTTTACACAAAACAAATACTAACAAGAAAAAAAGAAATCTACAATGTAACAACAACAAATCTCTCTCTCTTGAACAACAAAAAAGTCTCTCTTTCTAGCTTACAGCATAAAAAAATTGTGATTCCTATGAATTCAGATGTTTTACCCCTCAAATCAACCATTGTTGCACTTTGACTGTTTGCAGATCAGCATCATTATGCAAATATTGAATAAATTATTCTTAAAAATGTGATAAATTGTAATAAATATAAATTGTGCCATAAATGAGTTTCTTTACAAAATGTTGACAAACACTAAAAATAAAATAAAAATAAAGAAATAAAATAAAGAAATGAATGTCCAACCTACAGAGCTCCAAATATATAAATGTAAATAACTTTATGGAAATTTTGGTCACTATATCATTTCTATACCACCCTCTTAAATATAAGGGTTTTTATACAAAAGGTTCTTTAGATTATGAAAATGGTCTTAATATGATAGATAGATAGATAGATAGATAGATAGATAGATAGATAGATAGATAGATAGATAGATAGATAGATAGATAGATAGATAGATAGATAGATAGATAGATAGATAGATAGATATTTTAAAGTAATTGTCAACCAAAAAAATGAACATATAATCATGCAGTTTTTCCCTTCACCAGATGTTAATTGATGGACTGGAGTGGTGTGGATGACTTGTGGATTATTGTGATGTTTTTATCAGCTGTTTGGACTCTCATTCTGACGGCACCCATTCACTGCAGAGGATCCATTGGTGAGCAAGTGATGGAATGCTACATTTCTAAACTCACCTAGATTTTGGATGACCTGAGAATTAATAAATGTTCAGCAAATTTTATTTTTGGGTGATTCCTTTCTTAACTATTCTAAAAAGTAAACTAAAAAGTTCAAAAGGAAGCCAAAATTATTCTTCATTGCCTTCAGTGCAAAAGTGACATTTTAGAATGATTATTTTTAAGAGCACATACTTCTATTTTTATTATTTAATATTTTATTAATATAACTATTATTCCGAAATGTGGAAAAAAAAACTTTTGCATGGCTGTTTATAATACTGTCTGCTGGCAACATCAGGACAAATATTAAACCAGGTGACAAAACTTAATGCAAATTGAAACGCTGATTTCTATAGCAAAGACTGAGGCTGCATTCCGCCACTCCTATGCTTTTATGGAGGGTTTATGATGCCGTAATCTTGCACATGCACACAGGTGATTTCCGCATGCATTCTTCAGGAACAGACAGGGTCAAAGTTTGAACTGCAGAGTTAAAGTACGACCAGTGTGAAGATGAAGGACCCCCTGAGCAGCTGTACTGTGAGTCCAGAGCCGTTTCATTCTCTTAACTCTATTGTTAAAACAAATATATTCAATTGATTTCTGTTGAAAGAGCCTAATGGTGTACATATGTGTTGATAGTGTTGACGTCTGCTTTACAGCATTGCTCCACATAAAACACTTGGCAGAAGAATTGCTTATTATTAACTAGAAAAGTTAAGTTTGTCTGGACTTTGCGGTCAACTTGATAAAGCTCGCCTGAAAACGTCCACCCAAAAGTTTTAAAAATCCATCTAAAAGTTAGAAGTTTAGACAGAGACAAAGACTGATTGATTTATAGATGCTAGAGGCAGTTTCAGAGATGTTCGGAGTGGTTGCTAGGGTGTTTTGTTTCTGAGTGATTTGCCAGGATGTTGCTAGGCAGTTACTATGGTGTTCTGCATGGTTGCTAGGCCATTGCTCTTCTCTTGAACTATATGTGATGGGATGGGGATGGATGGATGGATGCACTTTAAAAAATGCTGGGTTGTTTCAACCCAACTTTGGGTCAAATATGGACTAACCCAGCTGTTGGGTTAAATATTTAAATAAAATTTTTAACCCAAAATTTGGGTTAGTCCATATTTGACCCAAAGTTGGGTTGAAACAACCCAGCATTTTTTTAGAGTGTAGATATAGATATAGATAGATCAATCTCATGGTTTGTTGTTTAATTAGGCTTGCTATTGTGTTTCAGTATAATCTGCTGTATCAGTATCTGAAGAAAATCTCTAAGAATGGCGAGTTTTTCTGCAAAGAGCTCTTGGCCGTCTTTCAGCAAAGGTAACATGAACTCTGCTCTTCTTCTCTAAAGGTTGTTGTTGTAGTGCTTAACTTCTGAGACACTGAAGATACTCGACTTCCCATTCTCAAGAGAATGGAAAATGCAATGGAAAAGAATACAATAGTTCTCTAAAACCCTGAAATCCTTGAAATGTTCAGGGCAGAATCTCAATGACCTGAGCAAATAAGCATGACTAATATAACAGACATAGTTTTCTATGAATTTAGATCTGAACTGGAGATCAACTATTCGAAAGGACTTCAGAAGATCGCAGGGAAACTTCTTAAAGTCTCCAAAGAGATGTGTGACAAGTGAGTGACCGCATCTCCAGCTAACCCGGAGTAACTGTGTGATCTATCTATCTCTCTATCTTGTGCAAGACAAAATAAAGTGCAAGACAAAATACACTCATATTAAAAATACATTTTCTGAAAACAATACTTGGTATTTTATATATTGTTGCTTTTCATGTAGCCTTTTATATAGTGTAACTGGAAAAATAAGACAAAATCTTGCATGTGATGTTAACTGCGTTGACGTGCAGGTTAATATTTGATGCACTTGCCTTGCAAACTCATTGACAGTTTTTCCTCTTCAAAGCTCCACATATCGTGCGTGGTCCTTCATATCAGATGAAATGTACGCCTCAGCAGATGCCCACCGGTACGACAACACTGGATCAGGCTCTTTTTATTATTCATGTGGGTTGCTGTGTATTTATATCGGCCTTATTCTTTCAGCATACTGGGAAATGCTCTCAACCAAGATGCTATTCAGGAACTCCGTCAAATCCTAGATGAACACGGGAAAAGAAAAAGACCGGTATGCCACTTACAGGAATAGTCCATCCAAGATGTACAGTGGGTACGGAAAGTATTCAGACCCCCTTAAATTTTTCACTCTTTGTTATATTGCAGCCATTTGCTAAAATCATTTAATTTTTCTTCATCTGAACAGATTTGTAGAAATGTAGCATCACATCACTTGCTCAGCAATGGATCCTGTGGCAGTGAATGGGTGCCGTCAGAATGAGAGTCCAAACAGCTGATAAAAACATCACAATAATAAGTAATCCACACCACTCCAGTCCATCAGTTAACATCTTGCGAAGTGAAAATATGCATGTTTCTAAGAAACAAATCCATCATTAAGGCATTGTTACTTTAAAACCGTAGCTTCTGTCCAAAATACATGTCCATAATCCATAATAATGCTTCTTGCAGTGAAAAAAGTTAATTCTGTTGTCTTCTCACATCAAAATCCACCAACATTATTGTTAAGAAATGTCCTCGCTTGTAAACAGTGCTTAATCTGTGCAGATTTCTCTTCTGATTCAGACAAGACAGTTTTCTCACTGGAGTAAGCAATATTATGGTTAGAGGACTCATATTTTAGCAGGAATCAACAGTTTGAAGTAAAAAATGTGTTAAAAATGGATTTATTTCTTACAAACGCTGATGGACTGGAGTGGTGTGGATTATTGTGATGTTTTTATCAGCTGTTTGGACTCTCATTCTGACGGCACCCATTCACTGCAGAGGATCCATATGTACGTTTTCATTTCTGGGAGAACTACTTCTTTAATGTTTATGCATTTATTTATATTAAGATTTACAGCAGCTTGTTTACACTAAGTCTCGTATGTTCACAGCTTGACAATGCCGTTGAAAAGTCCGGAAAGCTTGTTCTTACAAACTGGAGTGAACAAATTAAGGTAAGAAAACAGAGCTACACTTGCGTTTCTCTAATTCAGAGGGATTTGATCAAACAAACCAATATTGAAGTGGGATTCAAAAGCACATGAGAAGGATACATTTTGAGCAGAAATGTGTTTTTACAGCTAAAAAAGAAGCTGATTGGGTTGACAAGAGAACATGAAGCTCTCTTCAGCTTCGTGGAGAAAAATAAGCAAATCTGTACAGAGAAGGAAAAACAGAAGGTATTTGTGACGGTTCATTGGCTGGGGAAAAGCAATTAACACAGTTATGTTTGTGACATTAGACAAAATAACTGCTGTTTATTTTCATCTAGATGTTGAACAAATTGACTAAATCAGCAGAACTTCAGGCCAGAGTCGATGAGGAATATTTTAACACCAACATGGAGGGTCACCACATCCGACTGAAGCTGTAGAACACACTGAAAACCTGCTACCAGGTTCATGCTGTTTTCCACATCTTTATTTCCTCTGATATCCATTGCATTTTGACTAATTCAGATCTGAATTTCAGATCGTTCAGGAGCTTGAGAAGCAAAGATTAGAGACTCTGTCCAACACCCTAAACAAGTACAGTCTCTTCATGACAGTATACGCACGGACAGTCATTCACGTGAGTAACTGAATCCATTTAGCACTAACAGTAACGGTGACAGATTCAACAGGGCTGGGAAAAATATAGATTTTTAGATGCTTCCTTTGAATTTACAAGTGTGAATTTGAATCGAAATGGCCACAAATGAATTAAAATAAAGAAAATCATAATAATAATAATTTAGCCTACAGAACCACAAAATGTCCACACTTCTTTTTTTTATATTTTCGTAGAGATAAATATTTGGCTTTAATATGATCTATTTTATTAAATATTAAAAATTCAGAAAATTTATTAAAATTATTCAAATACATTTTTAAATGGTTTTAATTATTTAATATTTCGACAGTTTTGCAGGCTTTAGAGCAAATTCAAGTATTGTGGAAATTAACCTGTTCCTGTACCATGGTGTTGTATTAAAAGTTAAATAAAGTTAATTCAATAAATATAATAACATATGTAACTTAAATGTATGTATTCTACTATATATATATATACACACACACACACATATAGAGAGAGAGATTATTTTAGTTAATATAATTTAATAATTATATTTATATGTGTGTGTATTCATACAATAAAATAAAAGCTACACTGACAAATGTATTTCCCCTTGAATTCTTAAATGGATGCCCATTTTCCACAAGTTGATATGATTCTTTAGGGTCTTAACGAAAAGACTGTAACATAGTTTGGTTAAAATTTCTCAATGGTAGTGTAAAAAAACCTTTTTTACCATGTCAAAAACAGCTCTTTTCATAGCATGCAGATTTGTAGCATTTTCCTTTAAATGTTAATGAGCTCTGCTGACCCCGCCCCTCTCTGAGACTGTTTACTTTAGCCGCATTCATCGTGAAACTTGCTAATTAGCACATTATTAGGAAAGGCGATTTGCAAAGATTCATTAAAAACCCTTATACTCACTTCTGTAGGTGAAGCTTATAGATGGGGGGCGCATTCCATTCAAAAATAAACGTAATCCACTGCATCTTCAGCGGCTCAGATCTCGGGAGTAATTGACGGAACACCTCAATCGCTTAGGAGTCGTTCTTGTCTACATCTGCTCTGGCGGTGAAACAATGGCGGACTGATGACAGCTCACTCAGGGCGGAGCTAAGGTAAGACACCAGTTCAGTCTGTGCTGAAACGCTACTGTCAATCAAACTATCGTGGGAGGGGCCTGTCTGTGTGACGTCACACAGACAAGCATCTGAGATCGGCTCGATTTGAGAAAGGGGGAAAGATTTTAGTAGATTGAAAAAAAACCACTGGGTGGATTTTTATCATTATAGGGTGGTTGTGTACACACACTGCCAACACAACTTGTAAAAGTGCATGTAGCATCCGATGACCCCTTTAAAGAATTTTCACGCACACACACACACATATATATAGGTCAAATAAAAAAATTATCATCAGCATGCATTTTAAGTGCAAACTTTTGGAAGAAACAAATGTTATTATTATTATTAATAAAGTTTTTTTATTTAATTTTATGTTGGTACATTTATTATAAGCATGCATATTTTATTTCAGTAAAATTATTATCAGCATGTATTTTAAGTGCAAACTTTTGGGGGTCAAAATATGTTTTCTTACATTTTATTTATTTCATTAAAATGATTATCAGCATGCATTTTAAATACAAACCTTTTGGAGTAACTAATTTATTTCATTTTAGTAAAATTATTATCAGCATGCATTTTAAGTGCAAAAATTTAGGAGGAACAAATTAAAAAATATATATAATTTTTTTTTTTTGTAACTTTATCATAATGCCTTTTAAGTTCACATTTCAAAAGTTCACACAAACAAACGTTGAACAAAAAACCGAGGAGTCTGTGTAGGTACTGCAGGGTGACTGATAAAACATTTCTTTAAAAAAAATTTATAAATATGGTTAGTGTCTCTAGTGTCAAAAGAAACTCCCTTAAATCATCCTTGCTTGATTCGGTTGATCCTATCATTTAAAACCTCCATTAAACATGTCAATCTTGATGAATCCAGGACAGGAAAAGGATGTAAACATGAGTTAATTGAGAAACTAGGTCATCACTAGTTTAGCATGATGTTTCGTTTATGCGGTTGCTTTTAAACAGCCTACACTTTTTAGACTATAATATATGGGTTTCCCCGAGGCTGCAGGGTGAAGAGAGACAGTATCGCAATTAATAAGCCTAATTTAGAGGTAAAAAATAACATCTAAATGTTGCATGACCTCTCTCTGGTTTGGCTCCAGGACTGTGAGCACAGCGTTGTGCAGCTTTCTCGACCGGTGAGGATCAAAAAGACTTGTCAGTCCATGAGGAGCTCCGTGATCAATAAGAGTGCGCTGACCAAACAAAGTCCTGATACAACAAGTGAAGAGCCCTCGACTGAGACGACCGATGTCACGCATAACACAGACGAGCAACAGAGCGGCCCGGTTAACGGAAGCATGTCTGAATCTGAAGAGGATAAAGGTAAACAGCAAGCAAAACATGTTTACCTTTATTTTATGAACACACAAACTCCTGATTTCATTTTTGTGTTAAATTCCCTAAACAGGCTCAGAATTCTGCTCAGTCGGCAGATGCAAGGCTTTATACAGCTTTACGTCAGAAAGAGAGGATGAGTTAAACATTAATGAAGGTAATATGGTAGTTCTTAATATATCATCCCTCAGCACCTGCTTTCTGTTGACTCTCCCTCTTCAATCTGGCAGGAGATGTACTGGATATCTTTCAGAAGGACGACACGGGCTGGTGGTTCGGTGAGCTGAACGGACAGAGAGGACATTTCCCATCCACGTATGTGGAAGAGCTGCCTGTTTTCACTGAGATGAAGTCATCTGAAGCTTAGCTTCAAAAGAGCATGTAATGGAAAAGGTCACTGACCTCGACGCCACTGAGTCATGATTCACTCGTGCTGTAGGGTTAAACACACTTTATGCAATTACTGGAAAAAGGACTTTAAATGAAAAAATTAAATGGATAAAATCAGATTCATTCATTGACTCAAAAGAACAATTCACTCACAAATCATGCATTAGTATGACTTGAGTAGTTTTACAGTAGACGAGCAATATCTAGCCGATTAAATGTTAAAGAACAGAGCATAAATGTATTTGCTACGAAAATTGCCATAATGTCTAGAAAACAGAATTTTTTAAATTTCACGTTTTCTGTTTTTTTCATGAAAGGAAGCCGATAAATTACATCCATTATTAAGTTTATTGTGAAAAAGAAATGTACATGCAATACAAATGCTTTAGACCTTTTAGTCACTGTAGTATAAAACAAAAAAAAATGTAAAAGCACTTTAAGACTTTTGTTTTGTTTATTTTATGACTTGTATAAATGTTTATTGCTAAAATTACAAATCAATGAATATACAAAGAACTGCAAGAATGAAATATTTCATATTAAGTAATAACTGATGGTTTAGGGAAATAAAAGCTCAATATATGTGCTAAACGTCTATAAAAACGGTGTCTGGGTCTCTGATCGTTTTAAATGGATCTGAAATGAAAAAATCAGCTTTTGTTCGTCAGTCAGGCTGTCTTTGCGCCACTGTGAAGTGCCACAAACTCTCTCCGGACGTTTGCAAGGAAGGTGGGAAAGTTATTGGTCTCCTGCAGTCTGCGCTCTAGATGTGCCATTTTCTCCAGAGGAGGGTCACAGGAGACGACTGAGGGGAAAATATGATCATGTTATTCAGTACTTCAGTTGGGTCAGTCATTCAAAAGTTTGGGGTCAGTAAGATTAAAAAAAAATAATAATAGTTTTATTCAGCAATGATGAATTATATTGATCAAAATTAACAGTACAGACATTTATATTAATGTTACAAAAGATTTCTATTTCAAATAAAAGATGTCTCTGTATACATCAAAGAATCCTGAAAAAAAAGTATCTCGGTTTCCACAAAAGCGTTAAACAGCACAACTGATTTCAACATTGATAATGATGAAAAATGTCTTATGCAGCAAATCAGCATATTAGAATGATTTCTGAAGAATCATGTGACACTGAAGACTGGAGTAATGATGCTGAAAATTCAGCTTTGATCACAGGAATAAATTACATTTTAAAATATATTCTAACAACAAAAAAAGTTATTTTAAACTGTAAAAATATTTTACAATATTACTGTTCTTACAGTGTTTTTATGAAATAAATGCAGCCTTGGTGAGACTTTTCAAAAACATCAAAAATATCTTACTGACCACAAACTTTTGAACTGTAGTTTAAGTTTTGTTTAAGTAATGCCTAATTTACCATTTATCGTTAAATAATACAATTAATATTCATATTTATCAATGAGTCTAATCAAATGCATGACGAAAAACATCCTAGGTGTAATTTAACAGTACTTAATTTCTTTATGGTAACTAGTGTTTTTAACAAAAATCAAAGATAATAAAGAGATCAGAAGATGAGCACTCACTGTGGTAAACGCCCTCTGCATCGAGCTGTAGGAGGAACGTATGGACCATGTCTGGATCTTTACGACTGATGTTCCTGAAGACAAACTGCAGCTTCTCACCTGCAAATAAACAGAGATGTTCATGATACACAAGCAAACCTTATCTCAAGTTTGTGACCACTAGTAAAAAAAAAAATAGTTTTAATTAATTGTATAATCAGCAACAACAATTTGAGTGAAAAGTTCAATTGAAAATGCTTACATTTGATTACCGACCTAGAAATAGTGCCAAATCATTTTCAAAATCCAAACACTTTGTTCATTTCAAGGTTTAAATGAAAGAAAATCACAGATTTTCAATGTGGTCTCAGACATTCGTACCTCACTCTATTTGAATGATGTATCTAATGCATAATGATAAAAGGGGGAAAAAACTTCAGTCATACTGTATGTTATAGTTAAACACAAAGACTTTACCTTGGATTTTTCTGATCTCAAGACTGAGGTGTTTCTGAAAGATGTCTTTACATATGTTCAGATTTTTCAGTCTGTCCTTGTTGGCTTTATTTTGTGACTGAATCACTACAAAAAATGTAGTAAACAAGCATTAGTGACATCAGTTTGAATAGAAAGCAACAATAAACCTGTCCATAATGTCTGTCTGTCACCTAACAGTCGTATGCAGAAAATAAAGAGTCAATGTGGCAAAATTAATGAATAAATAGAACTTAATATTCTATTTGTTTACCGGAAATCCAGCATTTAATTCAGAGATATTTATAGTTAATAATTCACGAATGAATCATCCTTGTGAGTATTTCTTTTCAATGATTTAGATGATTCACAAGTGTTTCAAAAATCATTTATCTGTAACGGATCACTCTCTCTACCTCTCTTTAAGTGTAATCCATTACACATTAACATAAAGCCGCAAGGGAGGAAAGATAGGCCTACTCACATTCCCTGTTTTTGGCCTGATCCTTCTTGAGCTTCTCGATTCTCTGGAATAAGAGAGCTTTGTGATGCTCTTTGTCTTCAATCGCTGACACCACCTCAAGATGTTCAGCACTCTTCTCTTTCAGTGAAGATGTTTCCTCTTTCAAATCTAACACAAAAGAAAGGAAATATCCTGGCAGTCATTCATCTGACAAATCAAGACAGCACACAATATTAAAATGCTGTTATTAAAAAAAATGTCAAGCAAGTGTGCCAATCAACTTCTCACCTTCTTTGAATGTTTGTATCATGTCAAACATGTTTTCATCCTCCTTGCATTTCTTAAAACAAGTACCTATGTAGAAAGAAATTAATTAATTAATTAATTCCTGGGCAACTTGAAATATTCACATAAATTTTTCTTGCGATAAAATTTTATATATTTTTTTAACTACGGAAGCTTGTTTCCACCACCGGATAAAAGATTTTAAAAAAGGTAACAGGGACTTTTTAAATCTCACAATTCTTACTATTTTCCTCACAATTATGGTTTTTATTTCACAATTCAGACTTTTTTTTTCTTGAATTCTGAATTTGTATTTCACAATTCTGAGATTATATCAGAATTGATCAGAAAAGTCAGAATTTGGAGATGGTATTCCATATATTTTTCATATTTACATTTGTATTTGGTATTCCATAGCAGAAAAAAAAAAAGATTTGCAAGATGTAAACTCAGAATTCAGAGAGAGAGAGAGAGAGAGAGAGACTCAGAATTCAGATTACGAAATATAACCTTGCAATTGCAAGAAAAAAAGTCAGAACTGTAAGTTTATACATTGCAATCCTGAGTGTATATCTAAAAGATAATTGTGAGGTTTTTATCTCACAATTCTGAACTTTTTTCTTGCAATTTTGAATGTACATCACAATTATGAGACAGAATAGCAAGAAAAAAAGTTATGAATTGTGAGAAACATTTACCTTTTTTTTTGGTAATAAATATTAAATATTTTGGAAGCTTATAATAAATAAGCTTCCATAATTTTCAGCTCAGCTCAACCATACAACCACCAAGACCACACAAAGCGTATGTTTTACAATCCTTCTTGATTGTGTTTCAAAGTCAAATCTTCTTTTATTTTTTTATTTGCGTATTACTACATCCGAGTGATTTCCTGCATTTGAATTTTACTCAATGCATAAATTTGTAGACGTTATCTTTTGTATCAGGAGTGTTAACTGCATAAAACAAATAAGAAGGACAATATCCAGTGCTTCCTCGTGTGCAAAAATACTCTTTAGAGAGAGAGAGAAAAAAAAGAGAGAGAGAGAGAGAGAGAGAGAGAGAGAGAGAGAGAGAGGGAGAGAGAGAGAGAGGGAGAGAGAGAGAGAGAGAACAATTTTATTTTTATCCTGTGGCATAAACAAGCTTCCTTAAGAAGCAGAATTGCGAATATCATAATGATTTTAATGCACTTTTTAGTTTCTGTGAATCAGTTTAAACTGATACAAATGAATTGGTTCAAAGCTATCATTCAAATAAAAAAAATGTATAGTTAAAAAAAAAAAAAAATCAGCCCAAACAATATTTCAATGGTTAAATACAGTGTTGTGGGTAACAAATTACAAGTAACGCGAGTTACGTAATCAGATTACTTTTTTCAAGTAACTAGTAAAGTAACGCATTACTTTTTAATTTACAAGAGAAGTTCAAAAAAGGAACGCAAATGCCTTTTTTTTTTCAAATTTATTGACTGACAGCTCTCCTGTCCCCATGTTGAGAGAAATCAGAAGATGTTATTGTAGTTCTAAAATAAATATGAATATGCATTAATTCATCTCACTCACAAAAAAACAAAACACACAGATTCAGTATTCCTCAAAATGAATTAAAAAAAGCAACTCAGAATATGACGCAAACCTGCAATAATTAAATGTTGAACAACACAAATATCCTTTATGTATTTAATCCCATTCTATTTACTTCTGACCTTCGATAATCCAGTTCAACCGTACTAATAATCACAAATTACTCTAGACAAACATTTGTGTGTCTTTGTTTATTGCTGAAGTGTGTTGAAATGTCTTCTTCTGCATTCTACTGTACTTTCCCTTCAGCCTGAGGCTCATTCATTTCACTTTTGGTGTGCAAAGGCTGTTATATTTGCCAAAAATATAACTTTTTTATTTTAAAAACAAACAAGCAAACCCTGTCCAGATTTTAAAAGTAACGCAAAAGTAACGTAACGCATTACTTTCCACAACAAGTAACGTAATTAGTTACTTTTTCACGGAGTAACGCAATATCGCAATGCATTACCTTTAAAAGTAACTTTCCCCAACACTGGTTAAATATACCACAATTTTCTTTTCACCATTTCACCCATCAGTTTTAAATGCAGATGGATCATAATGACAGATAAATGTCCAACTTTGCTTATGCTTTCTATTCAACAACTAGTCTTGTTCAAATGTATATTAACAATAACACTTGCACGTTCAACCCAAACCCACAAAACGATTCTGTGCATCTCTTACCCAAGACGGACTTCATGTACTGCCTGTGTTCCTGACAGAGCTCTGCCACCCGGTCATTGAGCAGCTCTCCCATGGCCTGGTCCAGCAGTTTGCTCCTGATCTCCTCCAGTCTGCTGTTGAACTGCTCCACAACATTATAGTCTCTGATAGACGCCATACTGAGCTGCAAGACCATCCGAACAACACAAGCAGCGTTACTACCGTTACTACACAAGACTCAGGGGCTGTTTACTGCATATTATTACACATTATCTACTCTAATATAACATAACCTTACAATAAAGTGATATATGCGTTATATACACGACATACTAATATCCATGTTTAACGGACAACCAATATAGCGTAACGTTACAGTTGTTGTTTAGATATAATGTTTCAGTGCGAGGTCTTTTTCTTAATTTCTAGGCACTGAAACCAAAATAATATTGATTCAATGTTGTTTTGATAGTCGGAAAGAAGATTTTAATCACTAACCCGTTGTATGGCGTGAATATAAACGCAAATGTATTGTTGTTGTTTTCAAAAATCCGCGCCCGGAACCTCAGCGGTTAAACAGGAAGTGGCGTCAGATAAACGCGTCGACTCACAACTACAAAATAGCGGCATGAAATTACCTAAACTGTTCATAGCGTACATAAGAAATTAATTTAGTGTTCCTAAGTATGAATTTTATTTTCCCTCAAAAGGCGAAGTGTTTATTGGTTATATACCCGATGTGCGGTCGGTCATTTCCCCTTCACTGAGTAGTTTGTTATTGTTGCGCCATCTGGTGTTTGTTTGAGCGCTGGCTGCAGCAGTGCGTACTAAAGTGTGCTGTTTCATAAAGGAACTCTCAGTCTGCATTTTTATCTGACAAAACATGTCTTATTTCACATCAGGGGGAAAAAACATGTTTAGGAAAAATCATGTGTTTTTGGACAACATTTTTTGGAAGTATAATTTAATGTCTGGCTTGTTTTGCATTTGTTATAACTTATCACAAATAAGCATAGTTATTGTCTACAAATGGGTCATTTTCTAGTTGCCTATTTAGTGCCATTTGTGTCCCCGTGATACAGAACACTATAAAAGTGTACCAAAAAATTAATTAATTAAAAATAATTACTCAGATTTTAGTGTAAGTAGGCTAAACACATGACTCTCATAAAGAGGAGGTATAGAATACTTTTTGGTGGCAAGCTATCTACAAGAAGCATAATATCACTCTTTAATTCACCCGTTTTTCAATGTTTTAGATTGATTCACTGATGTGGTAACGCATAACATGTCCACGCTGTTATGCTTATTCATAGTGGAAACTGATAATTGTTTGTCATTTTGAAAATATGGTTACTAAACAGGTTAAAAATCTTCCTTGGTGATCACTGTATACGCACTAGCTTGTTGTTCATCACATGAGTTGCAATGGCTGACTTTAGCATAAATGGTCCCTCCTGTTACATGGTGGACATATTGTAAAAAAAAAGCTGAGATGCCACCGAATAGTAAGAATGACCTAAATATGTAACTGATTTTTTTTGGTCTGTTGATTACTAGCAGTGAAATTTGCCATAAAACCAGAATGCATGGAATATCAACGTGTACGCCGCCTACTTCTGGTGGACAGGGGAGTGGGTTGAATACAAATAGAAGAGCTAAAATAATATATATCAAATATTGAGTATTTTAGCCAGACTATTTTGTAAGGCTTGTCTTATCTTCTTACCTAAATACTGGAATTGTAAGTAAGACTGTTATTTTCAGTGCAAGATAATCATACAGGGATTTCATCAGCATTAGTGTACTGCAGAGTGTTTTTGATGAGGTATATAAAAATTAAAACACAATATTCAGCCATTTACATTTTCATATCAGGCTGTTTTGTGGTCCTCTGGTCTTTCCACTAAACTAATCTCATCTAAAATGTAGTGTTTACATTTGATCTTTCCACTGTTTTACAGATACCCTGTTGAAAGAAAAACCAAGCCAACACTAGCCTGGTCAGAGTGATCTGTGGGCCAGTTTTAGAGTGATTTAGGCAGTTTTGAGCTGCTCAGTCTTGGGAGACTAATTAGTTAACAACTTAAACCAGCAGAGTGCCAACTTGCAAGACCAACAAACCTTAGTAGGCTGGTTCAAGCTGTTTTCTTTCAGAAAGGTAATGTCAAACATTTTAAGTTGATATTTCCAGTACTTTTATTTTTTTTTAAATTCCCTTTACAACAACTGTATGCCCCCTTAGGCCTGTGGAACAAATAAACAAGCAAGAAGAAACTTAATACCATACTATTGTTACTAAGCTAAATGAGCACAATTTAGGCAAAGGTCATAACCATATACCCATTTTTTGTCATTGAAGACAAAATTAATAGTGACAAATATGTTTCAATTATACAAATTGTTGATCAGTAACATTTGAGTGACAATAAGTGAGACATCAAAACCAGATCACACATGGCACTACATTAAACAATGACTGAGCATGAAGGTATCAGTGATTATGAACATGTAATCAGTCCTGTACTATTATCACTACAGTTCAAGGACACCATATCTTCAGCTGCTACAATAAGTCGAATCTCTACAACCTTTTAGTACAAATCAAATGTATGCATGTTACACATTTTGATACACTACATTTTCACTCAGTTTCTTGAAAACAACAAACAAAATACACACTCTAAAAAATGCTGGGTTGTTTCAACCCAACTTTGGGTCAAATATGGACTAACCCAGCTGTTGGGTTAAATTTTTACATTCAATTTTTAACCCAAAAGTTGGGTTAGTCCATATTTGACCCAAAGTTGGGTTGAAACAGCCCAGCATTTTTTAGAGTGCAGGTCATCCAGGTTGACTAGCCACACCTGAACTGTCTTAGTATAATTCAAACCCATAGAGGATATTGTCAAGACACAATAAACATCCACTTATCAATAAATACAAATCAATAAAAAACACCTCAACAATAGTTAAGTAATTCCATCACCAAATGTAATGAGATGTAATCTGTTTGAACAGCCTAACTAAACCAGACAAACCAACGATTGCTCAAGTAATGCTGTGAGTTTGAGGTGGGACTACCTGCTTGTCCAAACGCTATATATTTTTTAACTAATAGGGGCCCCTGTGGTGACAAGTTTGTAGTATGCTGCTTTCCTGGCCATGAGCTCCTCATGGGTCCCTTTCTCGATGACCACACCCTGTGACATCACAGCGATGATATCAGCACTCTGAATGGTGGAAAGCCTGTGAGCAATGACGATACACGTACGTCCCTGACGGGCCTCATCCAGAGCCGCTTGAACAACCTGAAGATTGAAAACCAAACACATTTGTGCATTAAAGTGTTCAAAAATACAGACAAACAGTGCTGAGTAGACACTTGCAAATTGTGGTCCATTCTTGAATACAAATTACATGATGAAAGTTGTAGTTAGTAACGTGGCCTATAACATTACACATATTATGTAATATAATCCAACTACTTTTTGATTACTTTTAACCTCCTAAGATTAAGTTTAATCTCTGGGCACGTGATCTAAAGCTCAAATCTAATTGGATGGCTCATTTCAACATGAGGCGATGGGGGGGGGAAATCAACAGTGGTTGGGAAAAAGAAATTTGTCTTGTCGCATCACGATTGATCAATGTGAATAGCTCCAATAGGATCTTTTGTTTTGATTCAAGAACGTTTTCACGTTGTATATACGCGTCGCTTAATCACGCTCAGTGTGAAAGGCCCTTAACTTATAGGGGTAGAATTGTTGCTTTATTCTAAATAAATAGATTATGATCCACAAATAAATGTAAAGAGATTAACAAAAATTAAACATATTGACGAATAAATAGAATTAGATCCACAAATAAATAAAATGAGATTTGCAAATAAAAAACATGTTCACAAATATCTTTTTAAGTCACAAACACAACTTTGCCTGGCATTCATTTGTGAATCGCGTCCCGTGCATTTGTAGATCGCTGCGCACATTTGTGGATCGCTCGCTGTGCATTTGTGGATTTTGTTTTCACGTTGTATATACGCGTCGCTTAATCACGCTCAGTGTGAAAGGCCCTTAACTTATCGGGGTAGAATTGTTGCTTTATTCTAAATAAATAGATTATGATCCACAAATAAATGTAAAGAGATTAACAAAAATTAAACATATTGACGAATAAATAGAATTAGATCCACAAATAAATAAAATGAGATTTGCAAATAAAAAACATGTTCACAAATATCTTTTTAAGTCACAAACACAACTTTGCCTGGCATTCATTTGTGAATCGCGTCCCGTGCATTTGTAGATCGCTGCGCACATTTGTGGATCGCTCGCTGTGCATTTGTGGATTTTGAAACATTTCTAGCATCGAGAGACACACCAATCCACAAATGCGTGGCCAATCAGATAACAGCCTCACTTCGCTGACCAATCGTAGCAGCGAAGTGAGGCTGTTATCTGATTGGTTTGAGTAGACGGTGGGTGGAGTCCACGCATTTGTAGAAATGTTTCAAAATCCACAAATGCACAGCGAGTGATTCACAAATGAATGCCAGGCAAAGTTGTGTTTGTGACTTAAAAAGATATTTGTGAATATGCTTTTTATTTGCAAATTGCATTTTATTTATTTGTGAATTTATTTCATGTTTGTGAAACGCTAAGATTTACTTGTGGATCTCATTCTATTTATTCGTCAATATGTTTAATTTTTGATAATCTCTTTACATTTATTTGTGGATCATAATCTATTTATTTGGAATAAAGCAACAATTCTACCCCCATATTAACTCATTTACCAATTAATTTGAATAGAATCTTGTTATCAACAACATGAATTGCATTAAACACTACATTTGTCAGGGTTTCCCAAACCAGAGTTCGTGAAGGTACTGCAGGGGGTTTGTGAATCATTTAAAAGCTATTCAGTAATTAAATCTTAAAATTGTTAAAATTGAAATAAATATTTTTAAAATCAAAAATCTAAATAAAACACTCGTTGTGTGTGCAATTCCACAAAATTGGAAAATTTCAGAAATTTGGGAGAATCAATGAATTAGGAATAACTTACTGCCATTTTATGAATATTAAAGGTGCTGTATGTAAGTTTTTGGCTCTACTAAAGCATACAAATACCATAATATGTTTGCAGATATTTAAGAAACATGCTAAGTTAACATACTTGTTTATCTGAAAAACAATGCTACAGTCAGTTATTCTCTTTTGAAAATGTGTGTTCCGGGCCGGAATGTCGGTCTTTGTTTTGCTTTGTGAAACCCGCCCACTGCCAGTTTACCCAATTGTATTTCGGCACCCTGGGTTGCCAGTTGGCGGAAAACACAGCGCATTTCATTTCATTCATCGTCATGTGCGCTTGTTGATGTCGGTCTTTGTTTTGGTTTGTGAAACCCGCCCACTCCAGGTTACCCAATTGTATTTCGGCACCCCGGGTTGCCAGTTGGCGGAAAACACAGCGCATTTCATTTCATTCATCGTCATGTGCGCTTGTTCCTGTTGGTGTCATCAATCTGGCAACCTGCGCGTGCGTCAAGTTTGAGGAGGAGGGGCCGGGTGAAAAAAACCCTCTCCAATATTTTGAATTTGGACTGCAATACCTAGTTCAACCACTCGGTGTCAATCCTACGTACAGCACCTTTAAGCAATTATACTTGTTTTTTGCCAAATGGACAATAAAGAGGGATAAAAAGAATCCCACAGACTTACATTAAAGGAGGGACTTGAATCATATCTAGCAAGCACATAAAACATCCACCTAAAACATCGAAATGTCTGCTTCAAGCTCCTATTCATTATCCATTTAAACACTTGCAACCCATTTTTCTTTGAAAGTATTAAGACCTTTTAGCATTCAAAGGTTTATGAGTGACTCTAAGTGCGTCAAGTTTGAGAAGTAGGGGCCGGGTGAAAAAAACCCTCTCCAATATTTTGAATTTGGACTGCAATACCTAGTTCAAACCCTCGGTGTCAATCCTACATACAGCACCTTTAAGTAATCAATAAAAAGTAACTGTAGTCTGAATAGGAGTATTTTAAAACACAATATCTAATTACAAGTATTTAATTTTGGGAATTTGATTATGCAATTCAGATTTCATTCATTCATTCACACACTGATATAGTTTTACCTTCTCACTCTCAGTATCGAGAGCAGACGTGGCTTCATCCAGCAGCAGGATTTTAGGGTTTCTGACGACGGCCCTTGCGATCGCTATGCGCTGTTTCTGACCGCGGGACAGCTGAGAGCCTTGAGCACCGACCTGAGTTTCATATTTCTGAAAAACAACAACAATAATTAGAAAAATCTTCTTTTTTGTTTTTTTAATAAATGGAACGGTTTATTGAAAATCGAAACAAAAAAGTTTGCATGTGTGTTTTATGTTTTGTACCATATTTGATATATCAGGCTTTTATGATTTATATAGTGAGAACATGTAGCTCATACTCAAGGAGGGAAAAAATAAATATGCAATTTGGTGCAGATGCTGATATTTATATGGCCATATGTACGTGGAAATTCTGCTTGTATTGTAAATCAATGAGATCTTTATAACAGTATTGCAGATTACTAAAACTCATAGAAATTTTAGTTTTCACTCTATATCTCCCAATAATTTGTCTTAGTAAGATGGTATTTAAATGCTTAGTTTGATGATCAAAGCTCTGTTGTTTCAAAACATGCAATACAATGCAATACAATGATGATTGAGAGAACAACTAAACATTCCTCAAAAGCCTGAAGATCATATTTGATATTCACATTTTAACATAATTTTAGTAAAAAACGAAGTATTGTGTATCTTCCATCAGGACAATGATCCAAAAACAAACATCAAAATCAGCACAAAAGGAAGCTTCTGCCACGGCCGTCCCAGTTCCCTGACCTGAACCCTATAGAAAATAAGTGGGGTGAACTGAAGAGGAGAAGCACCAACATGGATCTGGGATAAAGGATAAACCATGCAGATTTATTTTCTCAGCTACCTTTGTTCATGAAGTTAGAATATATATATACACAGAGGTGCACATAAGTGGTGCGCATGCCTGTCCAAATAAAAAAATGCGCTGTTCATAATTTCAGACCGCTCATTTGTGTACCTACATGGTTGACAGCTGTTTAAACACAATCACCGTTTTAGATCAACTAACTGTAATACTACAACTAACTAGCTGTTTGTTGCTGCCGTGTGGTTTGAGTTTGAGCTCCGTCAAGTTAATTCTTTGTCGTCTAATTTTTTATCTTAAAATCAATTTTATACACCATCCTTTTTCAGTTTTATAACGTGTGAATATATCCCCTATCGTATTCTACAACAAAAACAATCAGAGCGCTTTGTTAGCACTAGTTCTATTTTTGACTTCCGAGTCCGCTATTAGCATATAGCCCGCTAGCATCGCCAGCGTGGTTGCCGCTAATCTCGCTTACACTAATACTCTATTCACACACATTACCATTGTTTTACTCACTGTTACTTGCTTTAATGGCGGATGTGTGTCTACCTTTGAGTGCAGTGTATAAGATTTCCATTCAAACTGAAATCATAAATCTAAGCTGGTTTCACAGCAAAATGCAAAACTCATTTCATTCACTGACGCGCTTCACTCTGCAGCACTACAACCAGCAACGCATATACTTACCAGCAACCCGACAAAATAAAAACTGGCTGATTTTAGGTTTGAAAATTATGAAAATTCATATAAAAATTTAAATTTAATAAAAACAAAAATGTAAATATTAGAATTGTATTTTTAAGTGTACTATAAAATAATTGTATTTTTTAAAATACTTTTTATTTTAATATATAATAGTATTATCACACTCTATTATTTTGTTTATTTAAAAATAGAAAATAAATAGCAACAATACTATTATCACTATTATTAATTATTTTATATTTTATAGTTATATTTATGAGTCACACTATATGCAGTGTGAGCACCAAACTAAATCTCCCGGTGCTCTCATGAGAACCAGACTGAAAAACTTATGTGCACCCCTGTGTGTGTATATATATATATAAAGAATAACCTACTTTACTTGTAAATACAGTCAATTACAGATATAAAATGGACAAACAAATGTTGACTTTAAGCCATATTTAAACTTGATATCTGTAAATCCAAATGGTCAGTCATGAATAAAAGGAATGCATAACTTACATCAGGTAGTGTCATCACAAAATCGTGCAGATAGGCCTTCTTAGCAGCCTCTATAATCTCCTCCATGCTCATGGTACGAGAATTATCGCCATACTGGATATTCTCTGCAATACTGCAGTCAAACAGCACCGGCTCCTGAGATACGATGCCAATCTGAGACCTCAGGAAGGGCACGCTGATGCTCGCAGATGGACGTCCATCGATCAGCTAGGGCAGTAACCGAAAGTCATGGTTGGTTTGTCACAATCGAGGATTTTGCAATCCTTCCTCATCTTCTGACTTGTATTAAGAGATATTTTAATAGCATCTAATTACTGCAGTTTTGTGTATTTTTGGCGAAATGACATGATTATTTTTAGATTACATTGTGAATCTTTTAAAATCTATCTGGTAATAATTCTTGCAATAATGCAATGGCTTTAGATTTAAGGAATTTCTGAGCAAATTAAATATGCATTAAAATGACTAATACTGTTGGCTCTGTGACAAATTGCTTTTGTTCTGCTTTGTAAGTTGCTTTGGTTAAAAGTATCTGCTAAATGCATTTATGTAATTATCCAATAAATGTGGTTCCATACCACTTGTCCTTCATTGGGGTCGTAGAATCGCTCCAGCAGTTGAACACTGGTGCTCTTCCCGCAGCCGCTGCTACCCACAAAAGCAAGAGTCTGTCCTGGATGTACTGACACCTCCAGTCCCCTCAAAACCTGGATGTCTGGCCTGCTGGGATACGTGAACCTGCACCCTTTGAATTCTATTTGGCCCTTAAAGTCATCCTGTAACAGCATAGAAGAGAACATCATATTTTATAAGGCAAAAAAAGAGGATTTATCATTGAACTTTGTCAACTTGACAAAGACTGCACATTTTATAGTATGTCTGCTAAAAGTTATTATTGGCAACTTTTAGGTGTACACTAGCATGTAGACGATGTCACAGAGAACAGACATGCTAAAGTCACAAAATACTTCAGAAATAATACATTTGATGGTGTCTGTAAGCATTTCTTTGGTTGAATAACGCTTGTTTTGTTTACTGTGTGGAGACGTGCTGATATTGCGTTTGGTCTCGTTCTGTATCGCGTATCTTGTCAGTGTCTGCGCTTGCTTGGCCATTTGTTGTGGAGAAAATATGGAAAGTGTGTCCTGCTGAATTAATTTAGTATTTTGGTAGACAGGTATAAAAAAGCTTAGTTTACCGTGGCAGCTGTCGCATGACGGCCTCCTCGTGTGAAGACCGAAGAGTGTAAAGACCATCGACCCTACCGTGCGACTCCACCGGGCAGGACACCGGCAAAGGATAAATATCGCTTTTTATTTCTCCTCTTTCCTATTACTTGTTTCGCTTCTGTTTCAGTTTTTATAACCATTTCTTACTATGTGTCAGTAAGTTGTTGTTTTTTAGCATGTGTGATAGGCAAATGTCCCTACCACCTGACAAATGTCATTGAAATAGGTAATGGGGAAAATTAAACAAAATAACTATTAACATAAAAATGCTAAAATAAAATAGAAAAATAAAGTTAAATAAAAAAAAATCTAATAAAACTGAAAAATCTAATAAAAATATAATATGAAGTAAAATGTAAATTCAAATAAAATATGAAATAGAAAATAAAATAAAGTAAAATAAAAACCAACTGTAAGCATTTATTTTTATAATATGCACAAAATGTCCATTCCACCTGGCAGATATCACTGAAATAGGTCATGACGAAAAATAAAACAAAATAGAAAATAAAACATGAAATATAAAACAAAATAAATTATGGAATAAAATAAAACAAAATAAGTAAAACAATAAAATATAAAAAAATATGAATTAATCAATCACACTTATTTCTTACTATGACCAGAAGTAGACTATGTAAAAAAATAAAATAATAATAATAATAAATAAATAAATAAATAAATTCAGAGGAGCAGCCCACACTTTCATTTAGACAACCAGCCATCAGAAACTCTTTCTTTTGATCAGTTTGCACATTCAAATTCACAAAGTTTCAGCTAATTATGAATGCCATCAATGGAGAAAGATGCATTTTGCCCACAGAATGGTGTAGTTATACCAGCCATGCTAACTAACCAAACCTTGACCTGTTGGGTTTCGAAGGCATATGGTTGGAAGTTAGAAAAATTACGGAAGTTAACAGCTGGGAGGAAAAAAACAGATGTTCTCTTACCCAACTTTGTCCTTCTGTTTTGCTGATGCTAATTTTGGGAACCCTGTCCAACAGTTTGAAAAGTTGGGCAGCAGCAATCTTGGCCTTGGCGTAGTCTGGTGTGAAAGATGAAGCTCTGCCAAGTGCAGTGGCACTGGTCACCAGAGCTGAAATGACTCTGAGAAATAAACACACACAGCATCTATTAAGGACACTGATTACTTGATCTGTTCAAACAATTCCCTCTAACTGATGCCAGGTTGTATAAACTGCGTGCATTTATATGCATTAATACAGACATTCATTTTTAATGAGTATGTTAACTAAGCCACAATCTTTGCTTTTATAAAAAACAACAACACTGTACTAAGCACTCACCTGAACACCATCATGTATGGAAGCCCCTCATTACTGACCAGATAGCCACCGTATCTAAAAGAGGCAGCGAAGGCCATGAAAATGACACATTGGGCGAATGCAAAACAGATCCCATAAACATGAGCTTTTTTCTTTGCCCCTTTATATGGTGTTTGTAGTTGCTCTTCATACTGAGACACAAAGTGTTTCTCTTTGGCTAAACCGGCGATGGTCCTGATGTTGCTCAGAGCTTCACTGGACACCTGTATGAATAGAGAGCACAATTTACACTGATATGCATAACAAAAATAATGGTACTTTCATTGGGCAGGATTCTCATTTGTGAAATAGGCCAGAGCAAAACATGCAGGACACAAAGGTTTGGGTTCGGCAAGATGTTTTTGAAAGATGTCTCTTCTGCTCACCAAGGCAGCATTTATTTGATAAAAAAATACAGTAAAATTATGAAATATTATTACAATTTCTATTTGAATATATTTTAAAATATAATTTATTCATGTCATGCAAAGCTGAATTTTCAGCATCAGTGTCACATGATCCTTCAGAAATCATTCTAATATGCTGATCTGATGCTCAGGAAACATTTCTTTTTATTATCAGTGTTGAAAACAGTTGTGCTGTTTAATATTTTTGTAGAAACCCAGATACATTTGATTTCAGGATATATGATGAATAAACACTGTTCTTTTAAACTTTCTGTTTGAAATCGGAATCATTTGTGACATTATAAATATGTTTACTGTCACTTTTGATCAATTTAATGCATAATAATTTCTTAAATTAAAATCTTACTGAACCTACATTTTTGAATGGAAGTGCATGACGTTTATTTTTGTTAATATATTTTCACATATCATTGAACAGATAGGGATAGGTTTTGTAAGGTATTTAATGATTCTGATTCTACTAAATGATTCCAATTCATATTCCTTAATTCTTTTAGTAATTTTGAGGTATACCAATATAATTGTTCCTATTCAATGCTAAATGCTACATAAAAACAATACTACTTAACATATCACGTTTGTCTTAAACTAAAGTACTATTTACTGCAACAAAACTCCAGATGTACATCTTTCTCAATACTAAAACAGTACATAAGTACACAACCGACTGATTTTGAATTGGATATGATGACATTAATGACTTCAGTCATTCAAATTAATTACTGAGTGAGTAGGCCAAAAACCACTCTGAATGATTAGTAAATAGTGGATTCAAACCAATTATTATGACTTTGAGGCTGATTAATGAGACTTTCTGACCGATTCATTTAAAAGGAACTGGTGATTCATTTACAAATCTGACTACACTGGTTGCATTTTATGCATGTGTGTTTGCTGCCTCAGTGAAAGCACGAATGATGCATTTAAATGAATGAATCAGACCTTATTTTACATGACTTTTACTGTACCTGTCCAGCAGCCTCCAGTGCATTTTTATCCTCATTAGCAAATCCTGTCAGCATTTTAGCTTGAAAAACTCCAGACAGGCCGATGAGAGGAAGGAAGCAGGTGACCACTAGACTCAGTTTCCAGCTGAAGTAATACGCAATTATGAAGGAAGCACCGATGTTGGTCAGTGAATTCACGATCATGCCGATCTGTGAGCCTGTAGCCTTTGGTGAAGAGCACATTACACAAAATCAAACACACACATAACCATATAAATTATGTATATCTTAAAAGGTGCATATCATACAATTTTTATAATGTACTTTTTCCAATTGTTTTGTATGTCAAAGTTTTTTTTTATTTTTTTTGCTTTTGCGCCTTTTCAAAACATGACCTTTGCTTATCAATGAGTGCTTTCTTCAGATTTGCAAAAAATTTTGTTATTATTGTATTTTCTTGTAAACTCTAAACATGAAACTTTATGTAATTTTATGCAACTCCCCCAAAAAGGTCTAATTAATGTTAGTAAAGTTTCTGTGTGCCAAATTCAATCAGTTTTATTTATATAAATTTTCTTTGCTCTCTCTGATCCTTAGAAGTTTTTCGCTGCTGCACCTTTAAAAAAAAACCCTATTTGCATATGAAATGAGTGTTTTCTCCAGCTATGCAACATTTTTTGTTAGTATTGTACTTTCCTGCAATCCTTAAAGGTTAAAAAACGTCTTAATGTAACTTTTCACCCTAAAGTCCACTTATAATGTTAGTAATGTTTCTATGTGCCAAAATCACAAGTTTGTTTTATATAAATTTTTAAAATAAGTTTTTTTGCTTCAAGAAATACCCCTTTGCACATGAAATGAGTGTTTTCTCCAACTTTGGAACATTTTTTGTTAGTATTGTATTTTCTTTTGTCACTCACGCCCTGCACCATGGAGGCGTCAGTGGCTAGTCTGGTAGTCAGAGCACCGGGACTGTTAATGGGGTTGTCGAACCAGCCGATCTCTTGCTTCAACATTGCCTGAAATCCAACCTTCCTCAGCCTGCGAGTCAACAGCTCTCCTGATTTGGCAAAAGAGTAGCCCTGCAATAAACATATCACAGTATCAGTGATCTGCTGTAATAATAACACACACTTCTCATGGAAAAAGGACAAAACCTTTCCAAGGAACTGTGGGAATACCTGTAAGAACTGTGAAAAGAAGCTCATGACTCCTATGCTGACAAACAAAATGCAAATCCCATTTATCTGCCTCCGTTGTTCATCCAGGTCTTGAATGGAGAATGTCTGAAAAGCAACCATGATATTGTTAAACTCCATTCCTGTGTTTAATAACAGAATACACTTAAAGGGTTACTTCACCCAAAAATGAAAATTCTGTCATTAATTACTCACCCTCGTGTTGTTGGAAACCCGTAAGACCTTCGTTCATCTTCGGAGCACAATTAAAGATATTTTTGATGAAATCTGAGGGCTATCTGACCCTCCCATAGACAGCAAGGTAACTACCACGTTCAAGGTCCAGAAAAGTACCAAGATGATCGACAAAGTAGTCCGTGTGTCATCAGTGGTTCAACTGTAAAGTTACGAAGCTACGAGAATACTTTTTTGCACAAAGAAAACAAAAATAACGACTTTATTCCACATTTTCGTCTCTACTGAGTCACTTGTGGATGCGGGTTCACGACAGTACCATGACGCGAGCGTGTGGCGGCGCTGACCCAGATCCGGCGTAATAAGGTCATCACGCCGGATCTGGGTCAGTGAACGCGCATCCACAAGTGACTCAGTAGAGACGAAAATGTGGAATAAAGTCGTTATTTTTGTTTTCTTTGCGCAAAAAAGTATTCTCGTGGCTTCGTAACTTTACAGTTGAACCACTGATGTCACACGGACTACTTTGTCGATCATCTTGGTACTTTTCTGGACCTTGAACGTGGTAGTTACCTTGCAGTCTATGGGAGGGTCAGAGAGCCCTCAGAAATCATCAAAAATATCTTAAATTGTGTTCCGAAGATGAACAAAGGTCTTACGGGTTTGGAACAACAAGACGGTGCGTAATTAATGACAGCATTTTCATTTTTGGGTGAACTAACCCTTTAATAACAGATGATACACACACTAAAGATGAGTAGTGTTTACTCGTGCAAAACCTGCCTAGCGTGGGTTATTATAAAACTAGAACCATAAAAACATTTTGATTGATTGAAATAAAATGTGATGTGATGTGTGACGTCATGAGAAAACTATGAATAGCGCAGGCAATGTTTATATGGTTGCCAACTAATGGGATGCTGCATTTTATTCAAAACCCTTTCAACAAGGTACACATCGAAGTTTAATACTTAGGGTTGGGGATAAATAATAGTAAAAGACAGAATTGCCTTAGTAAACAACACTAAACAGATTGTATCTCATGTTCATGTGTGTATGTCTCACCCCAAGGATTTCACTGAATAAAAGAGCATAGATGGGGTTGACAGATCCATTAATAGCAGCACCTAAAGAGCCCAGCAGCATATACGGCCACTCAGGACGGTTATACTTCAGGATTCGCGCCACAGGAGCCGCTTCAATGACCTCTTTATCTTCACCCTTGCTCTTCTGCAAGACAAGATAGGGAACTTTAGATAAATATAGAAAGCAGAAATACTGTATTCACCTGTATTCAGTTCCAGACCTTGTTGTTTGCTTCAGCTTCCTCCATTTCAAATTGGTCTGCGTGGATCTCGAATTTTCCAGATATGGCATCCGGAATGTTGTTTGACATCTGAGAATGCGATCGCTGTCTCAAAGAACGCCTATAGGAAAGGCATTTTAATTTAAAAAGAGAAAATTTCGACACTCCTCTCAGATAATATTAAATGTCATAATGCTTATGTACCTTAAGGAGCTCTCATAACTTCCTCTGCTGAAGCGCCTTACTTTCTCAAACCCATCCTCCTCTGTAAAGTTTGTCTCAGCAGCTGTGTGATTCAGTATCATGTTAGTGTTTAAAGAAACTGTTCACCCAAAAATGTACACAATGTCATTCACCCTCATGTCGTTCAACACTATCTCCATGCACCTTCATTTTATTGCATCGCTTCAGAAGAACATAGTGCAAAATACAAGTAATGCGGACTGTTTTTATGTTGTTGTGTTATTGTCCTTGACAGATGTAGTAACTACTGCTATGCTTCCATCCAAAGTTGCAAAATTAAATTAGAGTACTGCATAAAACATTTGCAAATAAAGCATTTCCATCCTTTGTTTTCAATTGCGTGATATATAATCGCAATTCTGACATTTTTGCCTCACAATTGCAAGTTCATATCTTGCAATTCAGACTTTTTTTTATTTGCAACTGCGAGTTTATATCTCGTAATTCTGACTTCTTTCTCAGAATTATGAGATAAACTCGCAACTGTGAGTTATAAATAAGACTGACTTTTTTCCTCAGAATTTAGTTTATATCTCACAATTTTAAGAAAAAAAGTTATAATTGTGAGTTTATATCACACAATTCAGAGAAAAAATGTCAAAGATAAAAAAAGATAAAAAGTCACAATTACCTTTTTTATTTTTATTTTATTCAGTGGCAGAAATGGGTTTCCATACCATCCACTGTTATTATTATTTTTTTTTAATTCACATAAAAATACATGGATGGACACATAGCTTATAATGCATGGAAATTCACTGGTGAAATAATGCTAAATTTCTGCTTTTGTGGTTCACAGAAAATCACCAACATACAGGTTTCCAATGACATGAATGTTAATTTTTGGGTGAAGCAATATGCAAACCTGGACTTGTGGAAATGATTTCCAAAAGTCCCCGTACTCACTCTTTTCTGGTTTATCACTGTCTGCATCCTTTCCTTGAGTCTGGATGCAATTCAGACTTTTTTTTATTTGCAACTGCGAGTTTATATCTCGTAATTCTGACTTCTTTCTCAGAATTATGAGATAAACTCGCAACTGTGAGTTATAAATAAGACTGACTTTTTTCCTCAGAATTGAGTTTATATCTCACAATTTTGAGAAAAAAACGTCATAATTGTGAGTTTATATCACACAATTCAGAGAAAAAATGTCAAAGATAAAAAGTCACAATTACCTTTTTTTATTTTTATTTTATTCAGTGGCAGAAATGGGTTTCCATACCATCCAGTGTTATTATTATTTTTTTTAAATTCACATAAAAATACATGGATGGACACATAGCTTATAATGCATGGAAATTCACTGGTGAAATAATGCTAAATTTCTGCTTTTGTGGTTCACAGAAAATCACCAACATACAGGTTTCCAATGACATGAATGTTAATTTTTGGGTGAAGCAATATGCAAACCTGGACTTGTGGAAATGATTTCCAAAAGTCCCCGTACTCACTCTTTTCTGGTTTATCACTGTCTGCATCCTTTCCTTGAGTCTGGAGTGTGACTAGGGTAAAGTAAACTCCCTTTCTGTCCAGTAACTGGCTGTGTGTGCCTCTCTCTACAGCACGTCCATGCTCAAAGCCCACAATTACATCGGCGTTACGGATGGTGGACAGGCGGTGTGCGATGCTGATAGTCGTTCTTCCCTGTTGAGCCTGAAAAATGTCATTGAATGAGTGTGTGCAAGTTCATAATTCAGTACAACATGCAACATTAAATTATAGGATACTAAAATTTATTATAATAACTAGAAAAGGAAAGTCTGTCCAGAAAAAAGTCTCAAAGGTTTATTTACATCTTATGAATACATGGGCAGCTGTGTGGCTGCTATGGTGTTCTGGGTGGTTGCTAAGGTGTTAAATGGCTGCTAGGCAGTTGCTAGGGAGTTCCCAGGGGTGTTGCTGGGTACTTGTTAAGCTGTTCTAAGTGCTTGTTGGGTGGTCGCTAAGGTGTTGCTGGGCACTTAAGGTATTCTAAGTGGTGTGCTGGGTGGTTGCTAGGATGTTTCTAGGCACTTAAGGTTTTCTAAGTGGTTGTTGGCCACTTATTAAGGTGTCCTAAGTGGTTGCTAAGGTGTTGCTGGATGCTTAAGGTGTTCTAAGTGGTTGCTAGGAAGTTGCTGGGCCACTAAAGCGTCCTAAGTGGTTGTCGGGTGGTTGCTAGTGTGCTTAAGGCATAGTAAGTGGTTGCTAGGAAGTTGCTGGGCATTTAAGGTGTTCTAAGTGTTTTGCTGGGTAGTTGCTAGGGTGTTGTTGGGCGCTTACTAAGGTGTTCTAAGTGGTTGCCAGGGTGTAGCTGGGTGCTTAAGTTGTTCTAAGTTGTTGCTGGGCCCTTAAGGAGTTCTAAAAGGTTGACGGTTGGTCGATAGGGAGTTGCTGGGCGGTTAAGGTATTCTAAGCGGTTGCTAGGAAGCTGCTGGGCACTTAAGGTGTTCCAAGTGGTTGTTAGGATGTTGCTGGGTGCTTTTTAAGGTCATCTAAATGGTTGCTACGTGGTTTCTAGGCTGTTGCTAGATATATAGAATAGATCCTGTCAGCTATGGGAAAAGCATTAATCTGGTCAGTTAGAAAAGATATACTTTAGAAAGTCATGACAGGATGAGGGACTGTGCCGAAATGATGGATGTAGCTTGAAAACTCTAGGAGAAGTTACATTTTGATCTTAGTTAATGGATGTTGTAAAACTCACCTTGTCCAAGGCCTCCTGTACTATAGCCTCACTCTCGTTATCCAGCGCTGATGTGGCCATGTCTAACAGGAGGATTCTGGGATTCCTGACCAGCGCTCGAGCAATGGCGATCCTTTGTTTCTGCCCTCCACTCATCTGACCCCCACCTTCACCAACCAATGTGTCAAATTTCTGCATGACATGACATACAGTGTCATAAAATGTATTTCGTTTGATATGCAAACTGAATATATGCAAAATTATAAAAATATCTTTTAATTAAGAACAATTTTATTTGAAAATAAAATAATATCTCCAAGCACTTCCTCTGTTACTTTATCAATTTATCAGTGAGGTAATGCATGTGCTGATCTTATACAGTAACTGGCACCTCAGGAAGATCCATGATGAAGTTGTAAGCATTGGCCTGTTTGGCAGCTTTTATAATCTCCTCCATGGTGACTCCAGGACGGCCGTATCGGATGTTCTCCGCGATCGTGGTGGCGAACAGAACAGGCTCTTGTTCCACTATGCCAATAAGGGAACGCAACCACTGGATATTTAGGCTTCTGATGTCATGACCATCCAGGGTGACCTAAAAATTACAATAATTTTAATTTTCAACACCAGATCAGACATTTGGCATTAGATTTAACTGTTTTAAACTAGTGTTTATTCAAGGAAGTATTTTTAACAAATAAGATGAAATAACACAAATTAATTTTTCCTTTATTGATTGATTGTTGGAAATAACTGATGTCCTATGAAATTGTTTAACAAATCTGAACCAGTGTTGTTACTGTTAACTAAAAAATAAAACTATTTAAAAAAAAACCTCAAAATTAAGCTAAAATATTACAAAATATATTTGATGAAAAGTTGAAATAATTGAAAGTCCTTACTTAAATAAATAAAACTTAAAAGTCCTAAAATAATTACTAAAACTAAAATAGAAAGCTAAATAGAAATATTAAAAAACAAAAAATGAATACAAATGACAAAAGCACATATCAAAATAAATACAATTAAAATTACATGAAATTAAATGAAAAAAAAGAAAACTGAAAATGTGAAAACAAAAGCTAATTCAAAATATTAATACATACTTTAACAGTATATAAATAATACTTAAATAATTCTGGTTTGAACTACTGTACCATTCCTTCTTTTGGGTCGTAGAACCTCTGAATGAGTTGGATTGTTGTGCTCTTTCCTGATCCACTGGGTCCAACGAATGCAGTCGTCTCGCCAGCTTTAACCACAACATTCAAATCATCTAATATCTGAATACAAGATATGGTCAGTCAATATTGGATAGAATTTAACTGTTTCAAGCAAACATTAGATTAAATTATGCATGCTAAAAACCATAACCCACTTTCACTTCAGGACGGGAGGGATAGTTGAAGTGAACGTTGTGGAATTCGATGTCACCTTTAACTTTGTCTAACGTATGACCTTCTTCTGAGAAGCAATCGATTTCTGGTTCCTGTATGGGAACAGGATGTTACAGTCATTAATCTGTCCCTGAAGCTGAAAGAATGAAATTCATTGATTTTGTGAGAATTGTGTGTGTGTGTTTTTCTCACCCTGTCAATAGTGTCAAATATACTCTTGGCTGCAGCTCGACCAGAGGCAAAGGCCTCAAGACAAGGAGAGGCCTGGCCCAGATTCATGGCACCCATAAGAACACCAAAGAACACCTGAAGAGAACAAAAAGCATTATAAAATAATATAATATTATTAAAAAACTGACTGACTGAGCACTGTGTTGCGTCTTACTGACTGGACTGTACAATTTTATTTCTGTATACTTTTCTTACTTCTTTTATTTCCTATACTTTTTATTGCCATTTTTATTTCCTATCTATCTTTTATGATTATTTTTAATTGCCTTCATTTATAGCACTTTGAATTCCCATTATGTAAAAAATGTGCTACAGCATATAAATAAACTTGCAACTGGAAACATTATGAAAAAATAATAAAAGTCCAAAAAACTGATCTCCTTTTGTGTCCACACTTGGCAGTTGTACCTGAACGAGGCCGCCGGGTGTGAGCTCCTTGGTTTCAATTACCAGTTTTGAGCCGTACCAGAAAGCCAGAGCATAACACAGGAATATGATGCACCAAAGGTAACCCTGAAACACACCAATGATCGCTCCCTTCTTAATACCCCACGCCTGGGCCACCACGAGGTTCCTGTCATACCTGTGATAATAATAAATGACATCAACATCCCTCATACTTTTTCAGCTCCATAATGCATAATGCCCACTTTTCACAATCCACATAATTCCAGATGGCTGAAAGTTCAATGTTTTCTCACCGAATATCCAAAAGTAAATAGGGTTGCACTGACAGATAAGGAGGGCATGCTGTACCTCTCTGCCTCTTTGTGCTCTCCTCCAAAAGCGGCCACCGTTCTGAGAGAGGAAAGGACTTCATCAGCCACTGCTCCTGCTTTAGCATAGGCCGTCAACTCACGACCCGTCAGCCTCGCCACAGCCTTCACATTAAAAAAATATACACTTACATGTTTTACAACACTCTTAAACAGGAAAAAATCATGATGGATGATTAAATGATGAAACACAACATTTTAAAGGAATAATTCACCCAAAATTTTGAAAAAATAAAACCAATGCTTCCTCCAGTGAAAAAGTCCATCCTCTGTTGTCCTCTCACATCAAAATCCATCAACATATTTGTGTAAAACAGTTTAGGCCTGTTTTCGTCTTGCTTGATCAGCGCATATTTCTCTCCTGATTCAGATGAGACCATTTTTTTTCAATGGAGAAATATTACAGATGCCTTAAAAATGCCTTAGTGATGGATTTGTTTCTTACAAACATGCAGCTTTTCGCTTCACCAGATGTTAACTGATGGACTGGAGTGGTGTGGATTACTTATGAATTATTGTGATGTTATCAGCTGTTTGGACTCTCATTCTGACGGCACCTATTCACTGCAGAGGATCCATTGGTGAGCAAGTGATGTAATGCTAAACTTATCCAAATCTGTTCTGATGAAGAAACAAACTCATCTACATGTTGCTAGAAGGTGAGTAAATTTTCATCACATTTTCGGGTGAATTGTTCCTTTAAATCATGCATTATGTCATGAGATTTCTCTCAATCATGTTTCTACATTTACATTTGTGCATTACATTGCATTGAAGTTACATTGCATTCTACAAGTGGTTCATCTCCTTCATATTAAACTGTTTATATTGACACCAACCATCGCCATGAGTCCTGCAGCCAGTCCTATGAGAGGACTCACTGCTATCACCACCAGCGTCAGCTTCCATCCGCCGATGAATCCCACCATGAAGCCAAATATGAACGTTGAGATCCTCTCGATGAAGATTGACACCTGGTCTGCTATAGCGTTGTTGATTTTGTTGATGTCACTACATGGAAAATGAAGTCACAAACATGAAAAATAAACTAGATTTTATTACACTGTAAAAAAATGTGTATAGGATTTTTATAGGACTCAGAAACTTTTAGAAAATTTCACTAATAATTACAAAAAAACGTCAAGTAACATTGAATTTAAAGTGAACTTTTGAAATAGAAAACCTGAAATAATATTTTCTCGAAAAACATGCTCCAATAATCAACTTCAAAAAATAATTTGCATGCATTTTTTATCGTCCACCAAAAAAATCTGATGCACATTTTGATTTGTCAATGCAAAGTTGAATATTTTACACCACTAATGACAGATTCATGAACAAAGCTAACAATAGTACAACGGAAACACTTAAACATATTACTCAGATATCCTCGTGTTCAGCTCCCCGATGGAGTTGCAGTCAAACCAGCCAATCTCCATACGCATTATCTTCCTGAAGTACATTTTCCTGATGCGCTGGATCTGTCTGGCGGCAGCAGAAACCCAGAGAGCGATCTGAAACCAGAGTGAATCCTCATGAATACTGTGAATTTGAAAACATGACTTCTTGAGGTTCTGGCATAATAATGCCTCTGTCTCTGGCAGATCTGGAGCACTACTGAGATTAAAAAATGAAGGACGTGTATGCTAAAACCCTGACTGCATCTCTGATACTAGAGAGACATTAATATTGTACCACTTCTTTCAAGTACATTCATCTGGATGGCCATTACAGTAAAAAGTTTCAAATAAGATGAGAACAAACTTTCTTGTATACCTGAAAGTAACTCAGAATAAGGACTCCAACTCCAATTCCAACATAGTACAACGCAAACTTGGTCATTTCAGCCTCAATATTCACCCTGTAGTGAGAGACAGAGCAAGAACATTTAAAATACGCAACTGGAACTGCAAACTGCAAAGTGACACATTTTACTATGTTTGAACCCATCTTCCAGTTATTTCCACAAAACCCTTCTGGCTATTAAACTTGTTGAAAAAAAAAGTAAATAAAAAATAATAAATAATTAAATGTAATAAATATTTGTATAATATAAAAAAATAAATATATTTATGTAAATAATAAAATATTCTATATATATATATACACACTGTATATATAAAATATACATATTAATAAAAACGAGAGTTAAGAAACAGAAAAGATTGAGTAAATAAAAAATAATAAATAATTAAATGTAATAAATATTTGTATAATATAAAAAAATAAATATATTTATGTAAATAATAAAATATTCTATATATATATATATATATATACACACTGTATATATAAAATATATATATTAATAAAAACGAGAGTTAAGAAACAGAAAAGATTGAGTCAATGAGAAAATGAGAATCAAACAGGACTGTTTTAAGTTTCCATAATGAAAAATCTGTTTAGTCTCACTCTTATTTGTTTCTCTTAAACAGCAATAAGATTAAGTGGAGCTCAAATGGGGACTTTTGATTTCGACTTTTGACTCGCTGAATCTGCCATTTTGTCCGACAAACAAACCAGACAAGAGAGTAGATTAACGTTGGTGGACTTGAACTTGAAAAATGGTGTGTATTGACGTCTTTCCGTGGTTGAAACATATAAAAAAATAAATATATTTATGTAAATAATAAAATATTCTATATATATATATACACACTGTATATATAAAATATACATATTAATAAAAACGAGAGTTAAGAAACAGAAAAGATTGAATCTGTTTAGTCTCACTCTTATTTGTTTCTCTTAAACAGCAATAAGATTAAGTGGAGCTCAAATGGGGACTTTTGATTTCGACTTTTGACTCGCTGAATCTGCCATTTTGTCCGACAAACAAACCAGACAAGAGAGTAGATTAACGTTGGTGGACTTGAACTTGAAAAATGGTGTGTATTGACGTCTTTCCGTGGTTGAAACAAGATACCTTCTGATGTTCATTCATGTTTATTTCGTGCTATAACTATTAAAGAGAAAGAGAGGATCGGTTCACATGCCGCTTGAACTGAGGCGCTACAGTGATCTGTCATGATTAAAGAGCCACAAAACACTATTTATTGTTTGAATTAAAAATAAAATTTGAAAGCCGAGACTTTGTTTCATAGCAAAAGTAACCTGCTCTGTCTTGTCTGTCTGCGTGTTTTCAGTTTCCTCTTTGCTCCGCGATGTATTTTTCACTGAGTGAGAACATGATGTGTGGTGTGAGAGTGACGTAGCAACAGTAACTAAGGGGGGCGGGTCTTTGCGAAGGGTCGATTGTGTCAAATATTTCTCCTAAGAAATTTCAGAAAAAACATCTAATGAATTTCTTTGATGGAAAGTCTCAAAGTCACTTGCACTTTGAATGAGCAATCACATTTTCCTGTGAGGCCGCTGAGGTTGCAGATTTCATCTTAAAGGTCCCCTGAAATGCTTAGAAACACGCAGCGTTACTCTCTGTGTTGACGTCATTTTAACTGAAACAGGAAGACAGGGCGGGACATATCAAGCAGCCCCGCCCCTTTTTAAAATAGCCAATAGCGTTCGTTTATATCACAGCTTGAGCTAGAGCTGTTCAGAGCCGTTGAGTTCCGTAAAGCCGCATTTGACAGGGTATGCCAGCCACAATCTCATCCATATTGCTATAAAATATAGCATTCTGTGTAGAATTCAAATAGCTCCGATACATTTTGTGGTCTGCGCTGACTCGCGCATGTGATTCGCTCCGTGCTATCTTGTCTCTGGACCGGAGCAGAGTATGTGTCTTCATTTTTTAGATTGGTTGCATCTGAAATGTGGTTTTACAGAAAAAGACCCGTTTAGCCAGTTTTAACTTCCCAACGGCATCAAATCACACATATCTGTTAAATAATCAATATGAAGTGCCAGATTAATAATAGTAGGTAAAAGTGTATTGTCTCTGTAGTTCATCACACAGACATAATGACTACAGATAAGACTAAATTCTTTGTTTTGTCATAGTTACTGAATATTAAGAATCCTAAACTGTTCTTCTCGCATGATTATTACTGATGAAATATTAAAAGAATAATTAAAAACCATTAGTGCATGGACAGAATAAATACATAAACAATTAATAAAAACACACAAATGAGCCAGTTAGATTACAGGGCAAATACTGTCAATAGCAGCTTGTTTCATTTTGGGAGAATTTGATTAGAAATATGTTCATAATTAAAAATCTCCAACTTGTGATTTCAAACTTTGGAGTCAGAGAGCAGTATAAAACATTGCCAAGATCTAACTCTTGGAAACACATGTATGATTAGTGACACCTTTGCTTTGCGAGAAAACTTTAATAACAATCTTCACTTATTAATTGCTAGACAATTTCACAATTACAAAAATGGCAAGTAACACATTGAATTAAACATGACATTTTGAAGAAGAAAAACAATTATTTTTTACAGCGTAGGAGAAACGATTGAGATATCAGAAGGATCTCATTTCCAAATCAACTTCATATAACATTTCAAATGAGCACCAGTTACACTGCTCAATCAAATCATTATACAGCGTTATAATTGTTCGTCTTTTTTGTAATAGAGAAAGCGAGAAGGACTGATTCATACCTGTTGCTCTCAGTGGTGTTTCTCTCATGTCAGAGGGGCTCTTCTATCAGTGCAGTCTGTTCACACCCTCTACACTATCTTCCGCTTTATTAGACTGATAAGACTACCTGATCACAGTCTGACAAGGTCAAGGTGTGCGCACTGTCTGTTCTCTACGCTAAACAGAGATTCAAAATAGAGTGAAAAGAGTTCATGAGTTCCTGATATTGATCACATTTATCTATCACTTATCAAATCACATTGAGGTTTACTGCGGATTATTAACGTCATCTCATGGACATCAGTAATAAATTGGGTTGAATGACCATTGGGTTGTTGCTGGTTTATTAAGAAAAGCCTATAAGGTTGGGCTTGCAATATTGGGTATGATGATACAGTAAATAGAGAAACTGACAGATATGTCTTCCTTATTAATTTATATATTTTTTTCTCGTTAGAATCATGCTGCTATAAAAGAAACAAGGTCTATATTGTACTATTGGATTACGGCGCCATAATTATAATGAAAATCAGTCAAAGTTATTTAGAATAATGTTCCCCCTTATACTCTAAAAATTGTTGGGTTGAAACAACCCAGCATTTTTTAGAGTGATTTACAGATTTTTCAAAGTTGTAAATAAAACAGAGTTCGACATATCATGAAAATCTGACTTTTCCAGGTTTTAAGTGCTATAATCAGGTCCCTGGTCCATATCTGCCTCTGTTAAATGAATGGTTTGAATGCGCCTCAAGGACTTGTGCAGCAGCCCTGAGCAGTAACAGCCACAGGACTTACAATAACACAAGTGATTCCTGCTCAGTACTGATAGATGGTTTCAAAGAAGTCCGAGGTCGCTTCCTCGGTTCAGGAATGTACTGTTTATAGATTCACAAACACAGGAAGCTGTGCTTGATCTGATCTAAGGACCGGTGTTGCTAGTGTAAACTAAAGGTAAAATTATTAAAACATATATGAAATAAAATTAAACAAAATAAACGTTTGATGAAAAACTTCAGCTTAAAAATAAAATGAAAATTAGAAATGCTGCCTTGAAACTGAAATTGACTAAAAATATAAATTATACAATTTTATGAAATAAATTAAAGCTAAATATAAAAAACGAATAAAAATTACTTTAACTAAAATTACAATGAAAACTGAAAATATAAAAATGAAAAGCTAATTCAAAATATTAATTAATACTATAATAAAATATAAATAATATCTCTGCTTAGGACTGTGACTATATACCTATATAGACCTAGATTGCATTTTCTACTTTTTTAAACCTCTAAAATATTTTTTATTAAATCTCTTTTTTTTTTTTTTTAATCTGTGATTTTTTTTTATTATTGTATGCATGAATTGAATTACTAAATGTAATTACAAAAAAAATTAAATTATAACAATAATAATAAATTCCAAAAGGTGATGCATTAAGTACGGAGCCCCTAAAGGGACATGGGGGTGGAAAAAATCAGATTGAGTGAAAAAATTTGGGGTGGGAGGAAAAAATATTTGACCGATTTTTTGCATTCTCTCGCAAAACTTTTGCGTTCTCTCGCAAAAGATATTTGCGTTTTGCGAGGGAGCGCAAATATCTTTGCAAGAGAATGCAAAAGTTTTGCGAGGGAACGCAAAATATCTTTGCGAGAGAACGCAAAAGGGAACGCAAATATCTTTGCGAGAGAACGCAAAAGTTTTGCGAGGGAATGCAAATTTTCTCGAGGGAACGCAAAAGTTTTGCGAGGGAACAAAATATCTTTGCGAGGGAACGCAAAATATCTTTACGAGAAAACGCAAAATATCTTTGCGAGAGAACACAAAAGGGAACGCAAATATCTTTGCGAGAGAACGCAAAAGTTTTGTGAGGGAACGCAAATATCTTTGCGGGAGAACGCAAACGTTTCGTGAGAGAGCGCAAAATATTTTTGAGAGAGCA
>NW_015506092.1:317835-321089 GCF_001515645.1 Sinocyclocheilus grahami | reverse complement strand
GAACGCAAAATATCTTTGCGAGAGAACGCAAAAGGGAACACAAATATCTTTGCGAGAGAACGCAAAAGTTTTCCGAGGGAATGCAAATTTTCTCGAGGGAATGCAAAAGTTTTGCAAGGGAACGCAAAATATCTTTGCGAGAGAACAAAAGTTTTGCGAGGGAACGCAAAGTTTCTCGAGGGAACGCAAAAGTTTTGCGAGAGAACACAAAAGGGAATGCAAAATATCTTTGCGAGAGAACGGAAAAGTTTTGCGAGGGAACGCAAAAGTTTTGTGAGGGAACGCAAATATCTTTGCGAGAGAACGCAAACGTTTTGTGAGGGAACGGCAAATATCTTTGCGAGAGAACACAAAAGTTTTGCGAGGGAACGCAAAAGTTTTGTGAGCGAACGCAAATATCTTTGCGAGAGAACGCAAACGTTTTGTGAGGGAACGCAGAATATCTTTGCGAGAGAACACAAAAGGGAAGGCAAATATCTTTGCGAGAGAACACAAAAGTTTCTCGAGGGAACGCAAAGTTTCTCGAAGGAACGCAAAAGTTTTGCGAGAGAACGCAAAAGTTTCTCGAGGGAACGCAAAAGTTTCTCGAGGGAACACAAAGTTTCTCGAGGGAACGCAAAAGTTTTGCGAGAGAACGCAAAAAAAGAAATGTCCTCCCACGCCGAATTTTTTCCCCCACCACCATGTCCCTTTAGGGCAGGGGTGTCAAACTCAGTTCCTGGAGGGCCGCAGCCCTGCATAGTTTAGTTCCAACCCTGCTCCAACACACATACCATGTAGTTTTCAAATAAGACTTATTGACTTGATTAGCTGGATCAGGTGTGTTTAATTAGGGTTGCATCTAAACTGTGCAGAGCTGTGGCCCTCCAGGAACTGAGTTTGACACCCCTGCTTTAGGGGCTCTGTAATTAAGCCTTTTGAAAATCGTATGTGTTTCTGAAGTTTTTATTGTATAGAAAAAAACTGTCCTTTCTGTTCACCCAGCGCCCCCTGCAGGAACAACACGGGACAGTTATTACATAATAGCAGGCACTTCAGTTAACCGGTGGCAGATGCACAGCTGAAACGAAGAACAAACACATGCCCAAACTACTGAGACGACTGACTAGTTTCTAGAAACAGATATCTTAGAGAAAGAACGGTAAGTAGCCTATACAGGCGGTTTGTAGAGTCAATTTTGCAGAAAAGGTCAGGTGAGCAAATTCCTGTTTATAGTAACGTTAAATGCATGCTGTTTGCAAAGGAGTGTCAGGACAATTTCGAGTACTGATCACGCGTTTTCTTATAATGGCACTTCAATGTTGTAACAACGTTAGCTTGGTTTCTTTCCTTCATGCGTTCCAAGTATGCAACTGTACAGTGTAAAAGTTCACTATTGTTAATATCGCTTAGATTTACACACGCCCCATATTACTGAAGCGAAGTCCGACAGCCTCTTTTCCGGGAATCGGTTCTTTCGAGTAGTTAATTTAGACAGAACCGGTTCATATCAGATACCGCGGTTCTTTTACTTCGAACGTGATACCGACATCCGATGCCGCGTGTTCTAAAAGCTGGTTTTTATCTAAGTAAATCTTGATACTACGATATTATAACATTTAACTAGTTTCTAGAAACAGATATCTTAGAGAAAGAACGGTAAGTAGCCTATACAGGCGGTTTGTAGAGTCAATTTTGCAGAAAAGGTCAGGTGAGCAAATTCCTGTTTATAGTAACGTTAAATGCATGCTGTTTGCAAAGGAGTGTCAGGACAATTTCGAGTACTGATCACGCGTTTTCTTATAATGGCACTTCAATGTTGTAACAACGTAAGCTTGTCTTCATGCGTTCCAAGTATGCAACTGTACAGTGTAAAAGTTCACTATTGTTAATATCGCTTAGATTTACACACGCCCCATATTACTGAAGCGAAGTCCGACAGCCTCTTTTCCGGGAATCGGTTCTTTCGAGTAGTTAATTTAGACAGAACCGGTTCATATCAGATACCGCGGTTCTTTTACTTCGAACGTGATACCGACATCCGATGCCGCGTGTTCTAAAAGCTGGTTTTTATCTAAGTAAATCTTGATACTACGATATTATAACATTTAGGCTACTGCAATTTAATGTGCCCCAGTTTAATTTGTTGCAGCCATTATTCAGCTCATTAATAATATGTCGTTTCAAACCTTTTTCAATAATCAACGCTGCACGCGAGAAGGGTCTGGCTGCAGCTAGCGCGTGCACTTCCGCTAGCGACGTCACTTGCAGTCTTTATTATTTTTTATTTTGTTCTATTTATTGATTACTTTTTGTTTGAATCTCTCAGCATTTTACAACAGTAGCCAGGTGGTGAAGACCAGAAAAAATAAACTAAATTACGAAGTCCCTTGCAATCGACACGAATCGTGCGTGTTGCCAATGAAGACAAGACGCTGTGCTGGTGATTAAACGATGTCTAACATAACACTAAGCCAAACACCAAAAAAACAACTACATATGTGTGTATGTACAACCACACACACATACATATATACTGTATATGTACATACACATTTATCAATTCAATATATATATTATTTCATTTCCATTTAGTTTGTTGAAGTATTAAAATAACTAAAATTAAATAAAACTAAAAACTGAATAAAAGACCTATACAGACATAATAACTTCAGACATAATGTAACTCAAATTAAAATACACAACAAATACAACTAATACAAATCAAATGACAGTAGTTTATCAGTAATCCTAAAAAATAACACTGCCTATCACACATGCTAAAAAACAACAACTTACTGACACATAGTAAGAAATGGTTATAAAAACTGAAACAGAAGCGAAACAAGTAATAGGAAAGAGGAGAAATAAAAAGCAATACTTATGAAAACTAATGAAAGTACTATACAAGTATAAGTATTTAGTACAATGCTCCTGCAAGAAAAAGATAAGACCCGCAAATCCGTGGCCACAGAACAGCAGAATATGAACGCATGCACAAAGTCTCTCTTCCTCCTGTAGAAAAACAGAAACACTTAACATGGCTTAATGTATTAAGATACATTAAGTGCAATTAAAAGATCAAATTCGATATATAGTTATTATTTAATGTACTACAAGGCAAGCAGATGGCCTTTCACTTGTCCTCCCATACAGCAAAACGCTTAATGTGGCATAATAACAGATGATAAAGACAATTCAGTAGCCTATATGTCTTGTTGTTGACTCAAAGTATATACAGAACAGCAAATATGAACGTGCATTATGAAATGCAT
>NW_015506092.1:281351-316797 GCF_001515645.1 Sinocyclocheilus grahami | reverse complement strand
CATAATAACAGATGATAAAGACAATTCAGTAGCCTATATGTCTTGTTGTTGACTCAAAGTATATACAGACCAGCAAATATGAACGTGCATTATGAAATGCATGAAGTGATTTTAAAAGGATCAACTCCGTACAGGCCAGCAGACGAGCCCAGAACGCAATGCGTTAAATTGCATGTTAAAAATTGTCCTCCCCTAGAAAATCATTATAAATAAAACACGTAATGTAGCTTAATGGACAAAGACTATGATATAAAAGAGCTGTAGACAGTTTATTCTATATGGAAAAACGCTTAACGCGAAACTGTGCGTGTTGCGTTTATTCTGGGCTCACCTGCTTGCCTGTATATGAGTTATGTAGGCTATATTTTAATAATCAAGAGCATTGAGTTTGGTCTTTATCATCTTAGTCCATTATGCCACGTTTTGCGACGTGGGAGGAAAATACTATATACATATTCATTATATTAATAAACTGTATATTGAATTTGATATTTTAATAGCATCTTAATACATTAAGCCATATTTAGTGTTTATGTTTTTCTACAGGAGGAAAACGCGCAGCAAGAGGCTTTGCGCATGCGTTCATATTCTGCTGTTCTGTGGCCACGGATTTGCGGGTCTTGTCTTTTTCTTGCAGGACCCTGTAGGTTACGGCACTAACTTAGTTTTAATCGTTTAATCACCAGCACAGCGTCTTGTCTTCATCGGCAACACGCACGATTCGTGTCGATTGCAAGGGACTTCGTAATTTAGTTTATTTTTTCTGGTCTTCACCACCTGGCTACTGTTGTAAAATGCTGAGAGATTCAAACAAAAAGTAATCAATAAATAGAACAAAATAAAAAAGAATAAAGACTGCAAGTGACGTCGCTAGCGGAAGTGCAAGTGTCTGAGAGTGCACGCGCCAGCTGCTGCACGCGCATCTTTCGAATACACATTTTTGCGCGTTATAAATTACATTTTATAAAACCAAGTGTGTGTGCGTTGATAAAACTGTCAAACAATCAAGTTGCAAACATTGCAGCACGTTTTATTTGAGAAATGTTTACTTACTTCCCCTCCAGTTCAACCCAAATGCATGTAATATTCAAAATCAAAGTAGGTCTACTTTATTGACAATTGTTTTACATTGTTTCTATCCACAAGTTCACTTCGCTACTCGGCTCATTCCGATTCGGTTATGTTCGAAATAAACGATTCAATTAATTTTTGACTCCAGAACCGCCTTATTCAGCCCGATTCGTCAATGAATCCTTTAAAGGGGTCCTATTATGCTCTTTTACAAAAAAGTCTTGATTTAGTTTTGGGGGGATGACTAGAACAGGCTCTCATACTAGGTTGTTCGAAAAACTAAATTTTTTTCTGATATTTTACATTATTACAACACCTCTCTCTCAGTCGGGCATGAACGGCTCGAATAGTTCCTGTATCAAAAGAAGGCCCGCCTTCTGAAATACGAAATGTGCTGTGATTGGTCAGCTGGGCCAGTGTGTGTTGTGATTGGTTAGCTGGGCCAGTGGGTGTTGTGATTGGTTAGCTGGGCCAGTGTGTGCTGTGATTGGTTAGCTGGGCCAGTGTGTGTTGTGATTGGTTAGCTGGGCCAGTGGGTGTTGTGATTGGTTAGCTGGGCCAGTGTGTGCTGTGATTGGTTAGCTGGGCCAGTGTGTGTTGTGATTGGTTAGCTGGGCCAGTGGGTGTTGTGATTGGTTAGCTGGGCCAGTGTGTGCTGTGATTGGTTAGCTGGGCCAGTGTGTGTTGTGATTGGTTAGCTGGGCCAGTGGGTGTTGTGATTGGTTAGCTGGGCCAGTGTGTGCTGTGATTGGTTAGCTGGGCCAGTGTGTGTTGTGATTGGTTAGCTGGGCCAGTGGGTGTTGTGATTGGTTAGCTGGGCCAGTGTGTGCTGTGATTGGTCAGCTGGGCCAGTGTGTGCTGTGACTGGTCAGCTGGGCCAGTGTGTGCTGTGATTGGCAGCACTCGGCGCCTGGTCGGGAAATGTCATGCCCCTTACCATGGTCATCTGCGAGCTTCAGTGTAAATATTGCGTCAAAATCAAAATCGAGTGAGAATCGGGGTTTCGGAAACAAGATCTACTGGATTTCACTGTGAAGGAGTATTGACAACTGCACAAGTCATGGTACGTTAGTCAATTCTGAACATGATCAGGTAATTTGTCTTTATTTCATTAATGTATAAAGCATAGTAGGGTTTAATGTGTGCGTGATTTGTTAATATTTCAGTGTTCAAAGCTAGAAATTATTTTTGCAATAAATCAGTGAAACAGTGAAATCAGTGAAAATCGGCAGCATCTCGTTCCCTCTCTGGGAACTTTGGTGGCTGACTAAATACTTTTTTCCCCCACTGTATGTGTGACCCGAGACGTTCCCCTTTCTCACCAGGCTAACAGGAATGGCTGAGTGACCATTCCATTCCCCATAGTGTCCTCTAGAGGATGCAGCGCGAGTTCCCTTGAAGGGGAACATACTGTTATAGTTGTGATGCCAGCTAGTGGCTGTTGAATGATTTGTATACAATTACGTTTTTGTTTAGCATTAAACAAATTAAATTATAAGTGTTTAGTTTCTAGCAAATATTCTATACTCTAAAATACGAGGTTAAATGCATGATTTAATGGAGGAAAATTGTTGTATTAAATTATGAAAAAATTTATTTTGCATTAAGGTAATGAAGACATTAAACATGCTTTTAATGAAGACAAAAGAAAACGTGCTTAATTGTCATAAAAATAATGCAAAGAATCGTAAAGATCTTATATGTGCTTAATTATTGATCGAAATGCAAATGTTTTTAGCGTTATTATTATTATTTTTGTTACAATCAGACAGCCAGACATTGTAACGATATTGTGTTTCTCCACTTTTTTGTGTTTCTCCAACCAGTGCATGGTTGTGCACTATAATCAGTTTTAATATGGTCAGTCCCGATGGAAGTTTATGCGTATAAACTTTCACACAGAAGCACAACCTGATTTGAACTAAATAGGAATCTGCCAACAACACAAATTCACTGACGCCCTGTTTTTATACAGTCTATGAGGACGCCTCGCCTTTTCTCTAAAAGTGTTATTTATCACAGCTTTTACTCTCGTGTCTCTTCTTTTAAAGTTAGTAAAGTACCCTTGTTGTTCCCTAGGACCTTCTGGACTTTGTTCAGGTGAGAATGTAAACACTATCTCTTAAAATTAACCTGAAAAAAAAAAACATAAATATCTACATAAAATCTGCTTAAAATGTATACAAATAATAAAGAAAAACAATTAAAAAGTATTCACATAAAATTCTAATGAATTTATATATTTTTAAAAATCTATAAATAAACGTATAAATAAAAAAAAACATATAAAATAAATACATAAAGAAAATAAATATTATACACAGCTACAATTAATGTTTAAGATTTTCAAATATTTCTGCCATTATTTATTGACTGATTGATGAAAGTGGGGTCAAACACCAATGTCACAGTGTTTTTGTAATTACAATAACTGTTACAATTGCATTTACCGTGGTAAATATCTAAAGGTAAGAAAAATTTGGAATTAAAAAATTTCCATGAATTAAGTCATGGGCATGTCTAGTAAATCTTTTCTAGTTATATTTTGCTTTAATAACATATGATTAGATATTCACTTGAGTAGGCCTATTTCTCAGTGCCGTGTGCGTAATCATTCAAATCTAGTAAATGGAAGGAAAAATGTTGCCTGAAAAGTCTACATGGAATTGTTTAGTTTTGTACATCATCACAGAACAAGGTCGATGTTTATTCAGCACAGCTTCACCCGTCTCCACCCGCGGGTGTTCTTCTGCGTGGATCTGCTGCGGTTCTCTGGCCGTTCTCGCGCTCGTCGCCGCCGTCTGGTTCTTCCGAGACTCACGAGAAACACGTCCTGGTGACGGGCTGCGATAGCGGCTTCGGACACCTCGCGGCGCGGCAGCTCGACCGGCAGGGTGTTCACGGTGCCTCCAGACTGCGTGCATCCGCCTCCCCCAGACTGAAGACGCTTCTGCTCAATGTTACCGACAGTGTGAGCGCAGCGAGACCGGGGAGAGAGGTGAGACGGACAGTCAGATAGGGTGCCAGCTCGAGTCAAGCACAGCAAGAGATAAAGCCGAGATACAGGCACTTTGACGACCACACAGCCCTCAGACCAACTCATAAATCTGCAACTCTTGGACAAGCGCTTTTAGTTGACCTGGAGGAGCACCTTCAGCCAAATGCCATTCTCATACCAAAGCTGCATCATTTATTATAGAACCACATACTTTCCTCATAATGCACCTGACATGTTTGTCTGAAGACTTCAGTGACCTTTGACCTTAAAGGGATAGTTCACCCCAAAATCAATATTTGCTGACAGTTTACTCATGCACCTCGGGCCATCCAAGATGTAGATGAGTTTGTTTCTTTATCAGAACAGATTTGGAGAAATGTAGCATTGCATCACTTGCTCAGCAATGGATGCTCTGCAGTGAATGGGTGCCGTCAGAATGAGAGTCCAAACAGCTGATAAAAACATCACAATAATCCACACCACTCTATTGAAGTGAAAAGCTGTGTATTTGTAAGAAACAAATCCATCATTAAGATGTTTTCATTTTAAACTATCTTCTGGCCAGAATATCCATAATCCATAATAACACTTCCTCCAATGAAAAAGTCCTCCAATGTTACACTTTTACTATAAAACCATGGTTAATTTTCTTAAGGGATTTGTGTTTGTCTATTCTTTCTTTCTCTCTTCACTTCACAAGACATTAACTGATGGATGGAGTGGTGTGGATTATTGTGATGTGTTTATCAGCTGTTTGGACTCTCATTCTGACGGCACCCATTCACTGCAGAACATCTATTGCTGAGCAACAAACAGTTTAGCTACAAACTACAAAAGTACAGATTTCACAGGTCATAAGGACTGAAATAAATAAATAAATGAATTTAAATAAAATACATAAAACATATAAAAATATTTTTAAATGAATAAAAATAACATTTATTATTTTATATTGCTAACAAGCCATACTTTTCATCTGACTATAATTAAAAAAAGCCAAAAAATCAATTTCTAACTTTGGTCAGTCACCACAACGTCAGTCTTTCTGAAGTTAACCTTGAATCACTTTGACATTTCACTGAGTAAATCTTTTAAACCGTGCCCATACTTCAACTTCTTTGAGATTTGCATTTTTACTTCAATGTCTAATAATGTCTCTAAAATCATTTTATTCTCTCTGGCTGATATCAGGAGAGATATGATGCACTTTGGAGTGAACGGAAGTATCACTGAACCAGGCTTCTTCAAAACACAAGTAACAGATCTGAGCCTCACTGAAGATGATCTGAAGAAATGGTGGAGCAACCTCCCAACAGAGGTCAGGAGAGCCTACGGAGACTCATACCTGCATGACTGTGAGTGCTTCTGGTGACATATCAATGCAGATTTCATGCAACACTACTTTAGAATTTGGAGATTTGGATATCATGATGCATTTAAAGGTATAGTTCATGCAAACATGCTCATCCTATGACACACATGATACTTGACTCACAACAATGTGGCATCTCTGCACTTCTCTCAGTCGTTTCCTCCAGATATAAATTTGCAGGAGTTCTCCATGAAGATTCTGGCCAGTAGTGACCTTTCCAAAGTGACGTCATGCATGCCACATGCCATGCTGTACGCAACAATTTTTACACAGCCCTCCATCTTGAAAAACAATTCTGCTGCTTTGCAAAAAAAAAAAAAGGCCTAATATTACCTAATTTGATGATGCCGAGTTCGAAAATATCAATAAAAACTTTCCATCATGTAAAACAGTCAAATGTCAAAAGTTCATATCAAACTGTAAAGTAGTGCAAAATGTGGAAATCAGAATTAGGCATAAAATAATGTCTTTGGAATCATTCTTATGTGAAAATGGGCTGAGAATTGAACAAATGGTTGCAAACTGACTCAGAGGAAGATGGGAATCATGTCTTCGTGGCAAGTTTTCTGCTGATTAGGGGGAAAATACAAGATGACTTCACCTTACAAACGGTTGTTGAAAGCAAAAATGCTATGAAATGCATCATATTTAGTGAGAAAGTGACATAGAGCAAAACAGGCACTTTTTTTTTTTTTTTTTGCAATAAGCACCTCAAAATTAGTAAGAAAAGTAATGGATTTCATTCAGCAAATATGATGCAGGGCAGGGCAATAATGAAATTGAAAATACATTTTATGCATTGTTGCATTTTCCATAAATAAAGCACCCTTTGGTGTCCTACAACACACTGATTCGTTCATGTTTATTTTTTTAATAAAAAGTTTGACCGTGTCATTTTTAAGAAAAATGTCATAAATGGATATTCTGATGAAGACGAGACCTCTCCAATCATTTAGTTTGCTTAAACCCTACACTCACATTCACCTGCCTCCAATTTGAGTCCAACACCTACATCTCAACATCAAATCATAAAAAAAAACTTTTTAGTTAATTTCTTTTTTAATAATCCATTACACTTGGATGTACGCGCCAACACAGAAAACAATATAGTTTCACCTAGACTTTGAAATCATGTCATAACTTACTTAATCTGAACTTTTCTTTTAAACAAATAAAACCGAGCATTTGGATGGGTAATGTGCTTTGAAGGAATGACTCCAAATGGAAAACTCTTCAGCACTCTTAAACATTAAGGTTCTTTTTTGCCATTGATGATTCCATGAAGAACCTTTTACATCCATGAAGCCTTTATATTGCACAAAAGGCTTTTTATATTGGAAAAAGGCTGTTACACACGCTAAGAGAGAGAAAAAGTATTTTAATCAGTATTCTAAAGGTGCTTGGGGGAACCAGAAATGGTTCATCTTCTATGGCATCACTGCAGCAAAAGAAAAGAAAAAACCTTTGCAAAGAGTGAAGAACAGGCTTGAAGAGAACCAAGAGCATAGATATCAAAGCTCTCCATCAAGCAGAAGCTCACTAACCTCCCAAAATATCATCTTTCTTTTTTTTTTACACACACACACACACACACACACACACACACACACTAACTGTGTGTGTGTGTATCTCTTGTACATAAAAAAACTGGAACATTTCTTATAAAAACAAATTTATTGGATTTTTCACAGCAGCATTAATTGGTTTCCAGTTCCTTTCTATAGTCACATATCAGCATGTCAAGATGAATAAATTCATAATATTATTATTTTTTTCCTGTCATTAATATACAAAATCATTTAAAATATACTGACTTCACTGCCCATGCACTTCATCAGATGGGAAAGTAAATATGAAAAGCCACTGAAACGCTGAATGGGACATCAGAGATCTCCAGATATCACAGTCATAATCACATGCATATAAATTTCAAGTATTATTTGAATATATAAAACAGAAGTGGTGTGTCTTCTACTTCTATATTAAATGTGTTTACAGCAGAATGTGTCACATATTTTTAGAGTCGCTTTCTCTGGATCTCATATTTGGAGTAGTTTACCATTTCTGACATTATTTCCTCACCCTGATGTCACTTGAAACCCATATTATGTGGAAAATAATCAGCTCTTTTTCACACAATTCGGTGAAAAAAAAAAAGATATAACTTTAGAATACTTAAAATATAATGCACAAGTCATCTGAACAAGTTTTATGATACTTTTATGGTTGTTTTTGGAGCAGGTGAGTAAATAATGACAGAGTTTTCATTTTTGGGTGAACTATTCCTTTAATAGTACTGTGCTCTTTTTCTCGAATCTGGCCGCTCCACAGATGAGGTATATGTACATAAGTGATGCATATGTGTTGTGTTTTCTCAGTTGCAAAAACAGATAAAAAAATTATTCACCTCTGCACTGGAGGAAGTGTTACTATGAATTATGAACTGGTATTTTAGCTGGAAGCAACGATTTGAATAATAATGATCTTCATCTTAATAATGAATTTGTTTCTTACAAACACGCAGCTTTTCACTTCACAAGACATTAACTGATGAACTGGAGTGGTGCGGATTATTGTGATGTTTTTATCAGCTGCTTGGACTCTCATTCTGACGGCACCCATTCACTGCAGAGCATCCATTGCTGAGCAAGTGATGCAATGCTACATTTCTCCAAAACTGTTCTGATGAAGAAACAAACTCATCTACATCTTGGCCTGAGGGTGAATTTTTGGGTGGACTGTTCCTTTAAGAAGAATCAGATCAAATGGTAAAGTCTCAGCTGGCTCTCAAAGCACTTTTCTCAGTATCGCTGACATATGTATGTGGGTGTGTGTGTGTGTGTGTGTGTGCGAATCTCCAGGAATAAGTAATAATCTATTTCAAAATAACATCTGACCAGAGGATATTATCAAACAAAATCTTTTCAATTTACAAATGTACAAAATATTCATAACATTCTCCTTCAGCAGCATCAGTGCAAAGATATACAAATATGACGTCACAATAATAATAAAAAAAGAATCATACAACGTGAATTGGCATACAAAATATCAGAAGGCAAAGTCTCTTTCCTGTAGACTATACAAACATTTAATCTATTCTCATCTATACTTTTTTTTGTTTCAAAAATAATCTTAAATTGATTTCTGTCGTATGCAGGCTGCATATAAAAATAGATTCTGTGCAAAGGGATGTTTCTTTGTATTTTCCCATGTGTGTGTGTGTGTGTGATGGTCATATTTCACTGTCCTCTTTAACCAGGTTGGCCGTGTCTCTGAAGGTGTCCTCCGTCGGTGAATACACGCCGAGTTTCTCTCGCTTCTGGGGTTTGGGAGGAGGAACGAAAGGAGACGGCTGTGATGAAGAGCTGGCGTCTGCAGCTCCATGCGTCTGCTCATCCTGCATCTGACACAAACAATGATAATGTGAACTTAAACATTAGTATCAGTGAACACATGCATATCATTCTCACATCAAGACCCAAAAAATAGCATTTACATGCTATTACTGCTACTGGAACAGTTACCGTCTCTCATGTGGAAATACTGCAGATGGTTTATTACTATGCATTTTCGTAATTAAGTGCTGTACTTGAAGGAGGTTTAATGAGCTGATCAATGACAAAAGCACACAGAAGCGCCAGTGCCATTTTAATACGGCTGATATTCTATTATAGTTGTTCATTTTTATGTTTTCTGATTTCATGCTAATTTTAGTTAAAGGGGTCATATGATGTGATTTCAATTTTTCCTTTCTCTTTGGAGTGTTACAAGCTCTTGGTGCATAAAGAAGATCTGTAAAGTTGCAAAGATTAAAGTCTCAAATCCAAAGAGATATTCTTTATAAAAGTTAAGAGTTAACCACTCCTACCTAAAACGGCTCGTTCTAACACGCCCCCACATGTCTACGTCACGATGTGGGAAGATTTGCATAACGGCGCCCAAATGTTCACGCAAAGAAAGAAGGCGTAACTTTTATTCTCGCTGTAGTATTGTTGCTGCCGTCCACCTGGTCACCGCTGATGTTCACAGTGACCTGTATGAAGCACAGAAACACAAAACTCAACACAAGACCCGCTCAGGTGGAAAAGGTTTGATTTATACTGTAAGCAGTGTCGAGAGGGTTTCTAGAAGCAAGTATACCTGTGTAGCGTGTATTACTGCCGGATCGCTGGCTGAGCCGGCTGCAGTCGAGTACAGAGGATTCTCAAAAGTGATTGGCTGCCTACCAGAGTCTTCGAAATTCTCATCCTAATAATGAAAAACAGAGAATTCGGATCAGACAAAGAAAATGTCTTACATAAATATTTTCAGTAGTTGTTATTTATCAATGCTACAGCCCACAGCTAGCTATAGACCGATATCAGCCACATCAATTAAATCGGTCAATATTTTGAACACTTAAATCTGAGATTATCAGCAGATAGCAGCCGTCTGCTGTTCAAAAGATTTTGTAATGTTTCTGAATGTCTCCTTTGTATGTATTTGATCAAAAATACAGTAAACACAGTAATATTGTAAAATATTATAACCGTTTTCTTTTTGAATATCTTTTTAAATGTAATTTATTCTTGTGATCAAAGCTGAATTTTCAGCATCATTACTCCAGTCTTCAGTGTCACATGATCCTTCAGAAATCATTCTAATATGCTGATTTGCTGCTCAAGACACATTTCTTATTATTATAAATGTTGAAAACAGAAAGTTCAAAAAAGAGCATTTATTTGAAATATAAATCTTTTGTAACTCTAGATCTCTTTACTGTCATTCTTGATCAATGTAATGCATCCTTGGGGAATAGAAGCATTCATTTCTTTGTAAATAAAAAAAAAACACTTACTGACCCCAAATTTTGCAAAAGAGCCTACCCTATCATTTCCATTAACATAAAAAAATTATTATTTGATTATCGTCATTTTCTCATTTGATCGGTCGATGACTACTTTTAACAGAATCTTCTAGTCTAAAGTTTTCATTGTGATTAATGATACAGTAGAATCCTATTAGAAACTAGTGCACATATAAGTCATGGAAATGATAACATTAACACTGGGGTCAAAAGGTCAACCAGGGATTTAACGCCTCATAGATAAATCAAGAAAAATGTGCTGAGTGCACTTAACGATCCAGGAGTCATAAGTTACTGTTAAATCAGCACAAAAGAGCACATTTACCAGCTGCATGGCCCTGTCGATGAACGACACTCCCAGAGTCTGAGGCTCCAGGTCCATCGTGACATTGTCACCTGAATGAAACGACACTCCGTTTCCTGTGTCTGCCGACTTCACCAGGCTGCTCAGACTAAGAGAAACAGAAAAACAGTGGAGAAAAAAAATTGGTACATGAAAATTACACCAACTCTAACACTGCTTTTGCTGATCAGAGACACAAAAGCGTCTTAATGCTCTCTTTGATCTAATCTAATGACATGGAAACTTCACAGAGAAATAAAAAGCAGATTAAATCCATCGCAATATTGAAGGTGTTGCTTAATTGCAAATATGACACGAATATTCAATATAACAGAGCCTATGCAGTAAGTTAACTTTAGTAGGCAGCAACCTACACATTTTTAACTAGATGTTGTTTTGATGTTACAAAATATTTCTATTTCAAATAAATGCTTTTGAACTTTCTATTCATCAAAGATTTCTGAAAAAAATGCATTACACTTTCCACGAAAATATTAAGCGGCACAACTGTTTTCAAAATTGATCATACTAATGTTTCATGAGCAGCTAATCAGCATATTAGAATGATTTCTGAAGGATCATGTGACACTGAAGACTGGAGTAATGATGCTGAAAAATCAGCTTTGATCACAGGAATAAATTAATACATTCAAATTAGCAAAAATATTTCACAATATCACTGTTTTTAACTATTTTTGATCAGATAAATGCAGCCTTGGTGAGTTCCAAAAACATTTAAAAACCTTAGCTAACGCTAAATTCTGAACGGTTGTGTATTTGGACACTCAAGTCATTGATTTGGCTATGATGAGCAAAATATCAAACCAAGTGGCATTTATTTTAAGGAAATAAGTACTTTTCAAGCAACAAAATCGCCAAAATAATTCATAATATTTACAATAGATATGCTGTTCATACATCCACTAAAAGCACATCAAGACCGGTTGGTTAAAGTGAAGTCATATGTTTTTAAGCGAGGCTTTATGGTTCAGATCAACTGTAGGTAGTTGAGTGGCATGTTTGTGTTTTACCTGGGTAGTTTAGGCATTGACGGGATGAGAGAGCCGGTGCGCTTGTAGTTGAGGAAAACTCCCACAACCAGGGCTCCAGTAATCAGAATAATAACCACTGCTAACAGGACAGTCACAGCTACACACACACACACACACACACACACAGTATGTAAGACATATGAGTGCAGTTTCACTACTCTTCATTTGAATTTAACATGCTGAACGAGCTAGTTAGAGTAACCAGAGTGGATAAATAACAGCATCACATGTTACAACCGTGAGTAAGAGTGTTTACTCAACACTTACAATGAAACATTTTTATAACTAATTAACAAGTAAGGGTTTGTTTACCTGTCCCTGCAGGAGCACCTCTAGACTTCCCCATTTCACAGTAACTACCCGAGTATCCGTATGAACACCTGAGAAGCAAAAACACTGACCCGTTAGAGACAATCTGACACTGACAAAACCAATTTCTCTTTTATTCTAAAAATAAATAATAATTTCATTCCATGTCCATAAACGGGTCACAGCATGCATTTTTAAACAGTTTATTTAACTACATTTTTACCTTGTATACATTTGTAATGTTAATAGTTTATTTTCCAGAAATAATCACTTCAATTTTGGACCATTGCTACATGTGTTCATGCTTTCAGATGTATTTATATGTTGCTCATGTTCAGAACGAGTAATTTCAGAAGCTTAGTTCAAACAAATTGTAATTTTTTTTAATGTAATTTGAATGTAATCATTTTTAAAATATTTAAATGATTAAATTATTATGAGTTCATATTAAATATTGCAGCAGTCATTGGTCACTAAATATCTATCCATCTATCTATCTATCTATCTATCTATCTATCTATCTATCTATCTATCTATCTATCTATCTATCTATCTATCTATCTTTCTTTTTTTTCTATCTATCTATCTATCTATCTATCTATCTATCTATCTATCTATCTATCTATCTATCTATATATCTATACATACATACTACCATGTACATGTGGCAAGTATCACCTATATCAATATAGATACTGATGCCTCTGTTAAATTGATTATTTTTTCAATTTCTGATGATAAAATGAGTAATTATAGCATTTTTAACATTTCATAGGCCTATACTTCATATTTATTATAATAGGTTTATATGAAGATTTAAGGTATGTACAGTATGTATAAATATATATATACCATTTGTATTGTTTTATTCATATATCTGGCATCAGTCATTTAAGCAGCCTAGTTTAATTAGTCTTTTTTTACACAGCCTTTTTTCATTGGGGTGGAAGTACTAAGTTCTAAAAGTTCCAGCAAGTTGTTATAGAACAATGAACACATCTTAAAATTTCAATGAAAATATGATTCCTCATGATATGAGCCCTTTAAATAACGTCCGTGATGCTCTACACTAGCGCTTATACTCACTTGCACTTCGGCAGGCCTCCCTCATCAGTGTAGCATGTTCCTCCGTTCATGCATCTGCATGCAAGCGGCATGGACACCTCTGCCTCAATGGCTGCAGGTGCAAGGCACGCCATGAACGAATGCAACACAGCCACAATGTAATCAAACACTCACTTTTATCTCAGTATCAATGCACTGAAGTCAAAACACCACGACAATAATGAAAACATGCAGTAGTAGCAGCACATGCATGTATGTTATGAAATGGACTGATGGGATGCAATGTAGCCAGTCAGTTCTTCTCACAATCTAACAGCAGTGGGCATCTGTTCATCTCTTACCGGCATCACATTCATTCTTGTTGAAAGCGAACAGCGTGGAGCCCTGCGGACAGGCACAGGTGTATCCACCCGGCCGCAGCAAACACAGGTGACTGCAGACACTCGGACAGGGGTTGAGCACTGCAAGAGAATATGAACGGTGATTTACTATTACTATTACAGGAATTATCTTTGGCTAAAAGAAATGCGGTGAAATGGAACTGAGGAATTTGCGCTTACATTCAGCTTAATTCACCTCAGATGTGGTTTCTACACAGTTGTTATTGTGTATAATGACAAATGCAAAACCACTATCATGACCATGCGTCAATTAACAGCAGACATATATCTTATAAATATATATATATATATATATTACAAAGTCATTTATTGCTAATATAATATATATTGTTTATTATTATTTTTTTAAATTTATATAAAATGCATAGTCATATCAATTGCAAGCCATATCAGGTATTAAATAATGTCTAACGGGAATAAATTACATTTTAAAATACATTAAAAAAGAAAACCATTCTTTTAAATTGCTAAAATATTAGCAAAATGTATATTTTTTAACTGTAGTTTTGATCAAATGAACGCAGCAAAAGTGACTTTTTTCAAAAGCATAAAAATTATTCTGTTTTTTAGTGCCTTTATTTTTATTTTTCAATACAATATTTGAAAATGAAAATATTATATTAAAAGATCGGAAGAAAGGCACTAAAACCAGAATAATTACTATAGCAAATACCAATTAAAATATTATATTAAAAGATAAAAAAGAAGGTACTAAAAACCAGAATTAATTAATAACTATCCATTTTATAATGTTAATTTGAAGTCTTTTTTGTAAATCAGGTATTAAATACTGACCGATTCATAATTCATACATTTAAAAAAAATAATATTCCATCAAAGCAAATCTAAAAAGGGGAAATAAATGAGATAATATGAAAATGAACTACCTTATTTGTGAAGTATTTTATTCAATGAATTATCCAAATATAGGCTTTAACGCAACAATGTTTTCACTAAATGAAACTAAATAACTATATTGTGATATACTGTCAGTGTGACATAAAACTATTCATACTAGAATATAATATGTGACCCTGGACCACAAATTGGGATTTATTCATGATCTGAAAGCTGAATAAATAAGCTTTGCATTGATGTATGGTTTGTTAGGATAGGACAATATTTGGTCGAGATACAACTATTTGAAAATCTGGAATCTGAGTGTGCAAAAAAAAAATCAGAATATTGAGAAAATCACCTTTAAAGTTGTCCAAAAAAAGTTCTTAGCAATGCATATTACTAATCAAAAATGAAGTTTTGTTATATACACAAGTAGGACATTTACAAAATATCTTCATGGAACATGATCTTTACTTAATATCCTAATGATTTTTAGCATAAAAGAAAAATCCATAATTTTGACCCATACAATGTATTGTTGGCTATTGCTACAAATATACCCCAGCGACTTAAGACTGCTTTTGTGCTCCAGGGTCACATATAATATTTGTTTCACTTGACACAGCACAATGTAGTATTGCATTGAGACGTAAGGATTCCCGGTCTCACCCGAGTGGTTGTGTCGGTGCTGCTGATAGATGCGTACTTGAGTCAGCCAGGGGTTTATGGTCAACACCTTCACCTTGTCTCCTTTCCCGAACTTATCTTTTTTCCACACTTCTCCCTTCTCTTTAGTCGTCCAGTACACGTGTCCCTCGAACACATCCAGACTGTAGGGGTGACCGATGTCTGCAATAACAACAAACGTGAGAACATTGGCCAGTCAAACGCAGTTTTGGGATGTATTGGGATGTCTCACCTCCTGATATGATGATTTGCCGGTCTGTTCCGTCCACTTTCATCGATTCAATGATGTTTTCTTTTGAGTCACACCAGTAGATGCGGTTTTCATTCAGGTAGTCCAAAGCTAAACCAGTAGGCCAGCCCAGATCTTCATCTAACAGCACCTCTCTGTGCTGCCCATCCATCCACGCCGTCTCAATCTTGGGCTTTCTGCCCCAGTCGGTCCAGAACATCTTACTATAACAGATACATGCACAAAATAATGCTCATTATTGACAACAACAGTATGACTTCCCACAACGTATGATCAATGAATTTTCAATTATATTGTAAATTGTTTTGTGATTATTAGATAAGTGTTTTAAGATTTTTACATTTTTATAGGATGTATTAATTTTATTTCCATGACTTTTCCAAGACCTAAAAATCACAATTTTAAAAATGTCATGACCATGCCATCCCTCGAGACTGTTTACTATATTTTAATCCCAAAATACAGTAAATATATAGTTTAATATACAGTATTTTAATCCCAAATGAGCAGTTATATATTCATATTCTTACCCTAGACTAGGATTGACCACAATAGCGGCCGGTTGATCAAGATCGCTATGAATTAACCACTTTCTGTAACGTCCATCCAGTTTTGCCACTTCGATTCTATTAGTGCCAGCATCTGTCCAGTAAATATGGCTAATGGAAAAGACAAAACACATAGCAGAAGGACTTTTTATTTCTCTGGAACTGTCCCAGTAACCAGTTAGACAATCTGCATCAGAGCTCAAGTACAGTAACGTTTAGAGAAGTATTTCACGTACCCTCCAATCCAGTCCACAGCGATGCCGTCAGGGCTGGAGATGTATCTGAGGTTCAGGTCCACCTCCTTTACAGGATTATTTCCATGGTCATCAAACGTGGTCATGTAGGCCCTCTTAATCGCACCGAACTCTGAGCCTCGTCCCAACACTGTCCAGTACACTATACCTGAAAAATCATTTTCAGAAATGTCAAATTATGCTTCAGTTTGAATACATAACCTGATTGCAGAAACACAATAATACAACAGTGCAACAGTGATCATGTTTTCAGGAACTTTGGTTGGTTTGGCAGGAATTTCAAAACATACTTCAGTAAAGAGTCACAAACCAAACCAACCAGATCCGAGATGGATTTTTTTAAATTTCCAGAAACTTCTTGTTTTGCTCAGTGTTGTTATTGTTAACCTAAAAAAAAAAATAATAATAATTTTTGTTAATTGAAATAAAATAAAATATAAATATTAGATGAAAACCTAAACGTAAATAAACATTAAAAAATTTGAAATGTTGCAACTAAATGAAATAAAGTTTAAGTTGAAGTACTGAAATTACTTAAAATAAATAAACAAACAAACAAACAAACAAAAAACTAATAGAAAAATAACAAAAATAATAAAAACGACTAAAACTGAATATGAAAACTAAAAATGCAAAAATAAAAGCTATTAATAATAATAGCAACATTTTAATAATAACTATAATAGTATATAAATAATACAAAAACGTATCTACGCTAAGTGTTATTATTTTTTAACTAAAACTATTTAAAAAATTTCATTAAATGAAGCTGAAAGCTGAAATCAAATAAAATACAAATATTAGATGGAAACTTAACCTTAAAACCTAAATGAAAATTTGAAAATAAAAATAAAATACTGCTTAAGTTGAAGTACTAAAGTACTTGAGTAGTAAGTTGAAGTAATAAAATTACTAAAACCAAAACAAATAAAAATAAATTAAAGCTAAACAGAAAATAAAACAATAATGATAAAAGGAGATAAAGTTATTAAAATGAAAATTACAATGAAAACTGATATAAAAAAAACTGATATAAAATATAAAAATAAAGGCCAATTCAAAACATGAATAAGTACTACAATAGTATATAAATAATACCAAAATAACCATAGTTCTGCTCTATTGTGCTGTAAATTGTGCTTCCCTGTGCTACATCTGCCTGAAACATTAAACATATGTGTCATAATAGATGGGATATCCCGTGAATATTGTCTTACTTAGACCGAGGCCTTCTGGGTCCCACAGGTAGTCCAGTGCCTGAATGTGCTCTGCATTATCCACATAATCTGAGTACTGCGCCGATGAGAGATTAAATCGACGGATCCGCACATTATCAGGCAATAACAAGACGGGAGGATTTCCTGAGAAAAAAAACACACACAGAGAGCAAAAGAAACAACAAAAGAGTGAGAAAGTGACACGTTAAATCGTGATGTTATTAAAGCCTAGTGACTTGAATTGCTGCTTACATTTGTAGCTACAGGTGAGTTCATATTTACCATTGTTTGTTGAATTATCACAGGCAAAAATCCAGTCATTTAAATAGGAATTTACACAATCAGAAATATTGCATGAGGGTAAAAGATTTCCCCATTTAGGTTTGACCAATGCAAAGCAGCTTGGTTTGAAAGTGACTTCTGTATGAGCATAAATATGTATCAAATTAATAGAGCATTCGCATTTAGCATTAGCAGGTTGCTAAGCTAACACCTCGCTACTCAAAAAAAAAAACATAAAAAGTTGGATTTTATTGCATCATATCTGATATCCCTTACGAAAAACAAGTTTATTCAAGTGTGCTAGTGGTATACTTCTTTTAAACTAAAAATAGGAAAGTATACTTTCAGTCTATTTTTTATGTACTTCTCAGAAATGTGCTTTATGTATTTCTCAGAAATATACTTAGAATGACATTTAAGTATACTTGACTTATACTTAGAAAAATTTGAGCTATTCTTGTGCTCCGGGAATCCATGGTTTCATTGTTATACGGTAGGGGGTGCTATTGAATCCAATTCATAGTCTTTTTTCAGCTTTTTGTTCAAAATGTTGTTTATTTCTTTATTTCTTTGTATGAAACTTACCCACATTCAAGTTTTTATAAAAAAAGAATGCATGAAGCTAGAATAAAATGTTTTTGTTTACAAGTAGATACTCTGTTCTTTCTTTTGATGTTTTGTATATTCAGATATTCATATAACAAAATAGTAGTATACTTCAAGTATGATGTAAAGTTCACTTAAACTTACAAGTATACTAGCAGTATAAAACTACTAAACTAATAGTTTACTGAGACTATACTTCAAAGTGTACTAAAAATGCTACAAGTGTTTAATTAGTGAACTATCAGTATACCTATAAGTTTACATTTAGTATAGATGCAGTACAAACTAAAAACATAGTTGTAAACTAGTTGTGTACTCAAAGTTTTCTACTGTTATACTTAAAGTATACTTAAAAGTATACTTTTATATACTAGAAAGTGGGCCAATTTAGTCCCAAGGAATATTGAAATAGTACACTTACAAGTATACTACTAGTACACTGATATTTGTATACTTACTACATAAACTATACTTAAAAATATACTAGAACTTTAAAAATAAACTTGAAGTATACTTCTTTTTGGTAAGGGATGCCCTTCAAATTATATTAGAAAATGAAAGTTTACAACGTTAAACATATAAATATTGGATAAAATAGTTAATTTTTGAAATGCTTTGTAATATTTTGTTGTTCTTTTTTTTTAAAATATACATTTGATGGCAACATTTTTTTTTTTCAGTCATTCAGATTTTTTTTATACTCAGCACTGAATAAATTATAATTATATTTATATTTAAAATAAAATATTTATATTTGTAATTAACATTTTTCAATTTTTTTCAGTTGAGCTTGCCGCAGTGCATTATGGGATTGCCTTCTCCCTGAAGGACACATGCAACGCTGCTTGAATCTGGCCTAAAGACGATATCTTAAAATGCAGGAAAATTATAATGTAGCATTTTAGAATATATAAAATAGATTGCAAAATATGACAACGGTAAAAGAGGCAGATATACAAGAAACAGAGAAAGAAAGAATGGTATAAAGAAAGAGCAGGAGGCTGTAAAAGGTAAAAAAGAGAGAAGTAATAAACCACAGGCCTCACCCTCAGCAGCGCATTCGACTCCCAGCTGCTCTCCCACTGATCGAAACCCTTCAGCACAGAAACACTCATAACTGCCCTTAGTGTTCCTGCACAGCTGTGGACACGTCCCGTAAATCTCACACTCGTTCACATCTGCAGACGAGCAGAAAACACCTCACATACAGGAAATACAGGAAGCATTTCAATTCATAACGCTGTGGTAACATTATACAAGAACACACTTGTGCTGCTTTCATGCAGACAGAAAAGTGTCCATGCAAAGGATGGAATAAAAGACAAATATATCACTAGTTTTCTGTAGAGCTGGTTTATAGCTGAATCAAATTTGTTTCATGATTGAGCAATTTTCCAACATTGACACAGCAATTGACACAGCAATTTTCCAACATTGGTTATTATAGTCAACTTAAACTAAAATGAAAATTAAAACCATACAAAAACATTCTCGTTACTTGAAATAAAACAAATGTTTACTGGAATAAAATAAAATACAAAAAACTAAACTTAAAAAAAAATTATTTCAGTTAGTTGTCGCAATATTTTTCATTTTAATTTAGTTTAAATTGATGTACTAAAATAACTAAATGTATATATATATATATATATATATATATATATATATATATACACACACACTACATAATTTATTATTATTATTAAAAATAAACAATAAAAATGACAACCCCCCCCAAAAAAAATCTTTAACTCAAGTGAACATTAAAATGGAAAATAAAAAAAATAAAAACTAATTCAACATATTAATATAAACTATAATAGTATGTCAGTTATATTAAAATAACACTGAACTGACTTGAGCTAAATAATGGTACTATTGTATCTGTAGAGCTGCTTATAGCTAAATAGATTTTTTTTACATAATTGTTGAACTTTGAAACATTGACACTGTTTTTGAACTAATCGGAGCTAAATAATGATAACTGCCTTCTGTAGTGATCTTTACAGCTAAAATTAAAGTCTTTTTATTATTGCTGAATTTTGCAAGTGTTATTTTCCTGTTTATTTCAGTGAAGCTGCTTTGAAACAATCTGTATTTTATAAAGCGCTATATAGATAAATGTGGCTTGACTTGGGTTTGAAGATAAGTCGCTGGAGCCCCTACAGGAGTGCCTGTTGTCCTGATTGGCTTCCGGAGTGCCACTATAAGCCCGTTTTACTGTAAATATTGAGGTCTTCTAATAAAGAAAGTATTCAGATGATTCACAAACCATCGCAGGTGTTCTTGTCCTCCGGGTTGGGTTTATATCCAGTTCTACAGGAGCAAATAAAGCCCCCAGTCGACAAATCCGTGCAGTTATGCTCACACAGATTCTCACTGCATGTGCGCCCATGGCCATAGTCTAACAGAGACAGACAAAGAAATGTAACAAAGATGTGCAGGAAAACAGGATCTAAGCTTTTTGTCCTTCTTGGAGCTTCATCCACTTTTGTTCATGCAAGAAAGAAAATAATAAACAACATGTAGGTGAGTGAATGAACAAAACTCACAGCAGCCGAGTTCATCGGTCTGGTCTTCACAGTCGTCATAGTCGTCGCAGGCGTACTGCAGAGGAATGCACTGACCGTTCCCACATTTATACTCGTCTCCAGAGCAGGGCCCATGTGTGGGAGTCACACCTGAGGAACCATTCACACAAAACAGGGTGCTTTACTAGTTTCAATAGAAGTTAGGGAATTTAAAAGGTATGATTAGGTAAATACTACATATGGTTGACAGTCTATTAACTGTTCCTCACAATGCTCCGGCCTCTCGTCGGTTCCATCACCGCAGTCATCTATAGAGTTGCAGAGCTCGTGACTGTAGATGCAGCGGGTGTTATCACAGCGGAAACGGAACGGAGGATCACATGAGATGTCCACTGAGGAGACAAGAAACATGACGTTTGTGCACTTTGTTCCACATCTAAAATGCCAAAAGTTGGATTTTACTAGGTTATTTAGCTGATGTATATTATACAAATTATATTAGAAAAAGAAGGTTTACAAAGGAGATGATTTAGACAATATGATTTAGATAATACGAGATCTATATAATGAAGGGTAGATGGATGGATGTGTAGATAGATAGATAGATAGTTAGTTATAATTTCATTTTAATTTGCCATTTGCATTATCTTCCATTGGTAACAAGCTTCCACAACATGTTATGGTTGCCATATTTCAAGAGTTTAAATCCCCCAATTAGAGCTTTTCTCTAAATGTTTTGCCCAGTGGTTTACTTAATCATCCCAACCTGGCAACCATGCACATGTGCTCTCTCTACATTATGGATATACCGCTGATGAGCTGAAAACACCGGCAAACATTTAAGTTGGAGCTGAGCAACTGAGATATTCTGCTCAAATAAAAGTGTAATACAACCAGACTGTTTACTTTCAGTCGATTGTGCTGTTTTCTGTGACTAAATCTGTGAGTTGATCGGGGTTGCCAGGTCCGTGCAGAATTTAGCATTCTATTTCTCACAGGGGTGAGAGGAGGATTGTTTAACATGCAGACTAAAAAAAACAACCCGCCGCAATAGTGTAAAAAATTTCACAGGAAAACTGCACATTTGGCAACACTGGAGTTGATGTTCTCTTGAATTGTGCTTATATGAAAGTGCAATAATTCTAACGAAATGTTAAAAAAATTAAATTAAATTAAATTACAATAATTATTATTATATCTCTGAGCAATATTTAAACCATTTAAACCAGTGGTCGCCAACCCGTCGATCGCGATCGTAGATCTTTATCACTGTCCCAGTAGATCCCGAAAAAAAAAACAGTAAAATAAGTACAAAAATGCATTACATTTATGGGGTTATATTAATGTATCACTGAAGGGAACTGTCTTGAGAAAAGTTTTGATGGCAATGGCATTTTCTTCTCCGTATAAAGCGCAACTCTGCTTTGTTTACAGCGGTAACCAACGAAACGCTATATTGCGGAATTGGGCTACTTTAACACTGTTGGGTTGTTGTTCATGTCCGCGGGTTGAAGCGACCCCAATAACGTGATATTTAGTCCCTGGAATGTGAATTTTACTGGAAGATCCCCGCCAAAAAACGTGTATTTTACCCCCGGAATGCGATTGGACTAGTTTTATTGCGAAAACCTGGCAACCCTGTTCATAAGCGCCACCTGCTGTCAGAGAGTGCGTCTCATTCAGACCTGCTGTTTTTGTTTCGTGCAGATGTTTTATGTAGCAAATAAATAAATAACACCTAAAGTCAGACCATTCTGTTTTTGTTTTAAATCCTGAAATTAATCTAAATCAAATCAAAAACAACTGCCCGTGCAGATCGTGATTAAAATGCAGTGGTTGCCTCTAATTTCAAATGGCTAGATATTTTTGTTTAAAGCCAGTTTGTTTGTTATAAAGCAAATAGCCAATAAATACATTTGCTTAAAAATCAGTATCAGTATCAGAATCCAATTTGCTAGTTAAAGAAAAAAAAGAAAGAAAGAAAAGAAAGAAAATCTGAATTTTGAATCAGCTATGATCGGCACATCACTAATTAAAATACTAAGTAAAAGGCCTCAAATTTGAAGTACAATCTTGGATGTCTTTTTCTATCAATTCTTCAATAGGTAGATCTTGTTTTTCATAAAGGCCGGGGTCAGGGATCTTGGGCCTAAAAAGGTTGGTGACCACTGATTTAAACCATTATCATGCAGGCCAGACATACAGACAGGTAGATAGATAGAATGATAGATAAATTCTCACAGCAGAGATGCAGTTCTTCATCTGAATTATCCCCGCAGTCATTATCTCCGTCACATATCCAGTGCTGCTGCACACACACGTGGTTCTTGCACTCAAACAGGAAGGGTGGACAGTAGGTGCTGTTCGGGTAGCGTGTGGCTGAAATATGCACACATACAGCTCAAAGTCAAGATAAACATAAATGGGAGGTGACTAGCATTGCATTCAACATTCAGTGACTTTGCCATTGCTAGTGCTGTGCTATACTATTTGAATGCAGCTCAAAATGATCCTGAGCAATTTATTGGTTTAAATTTTTTATTTAAAATAAATGTTTGTCTTCATAATCCTTAATCAAAATGGAGTTTTCCAGGACAAGATGTTCCTTAAGTTTCCATGCCAGTGGATGCACAACACTTTTGGACTCTAGAGGGTGCTGCAATATAACTCACAGCTATCTTCTGGTTACATTTCAGGAGCATCTCAGAATTTAAATAGATTTTTAAAAAAAAACCTTGGTACACTCACGACAGGAGCTTTCATCAGTGAAGTCGAGACAGTCAGCATTGCCGTCACATTTGAAGCGCTCAGCGATGCAGTGGCCGCTACTGCACTGGAAGTAACCCGGGTGACAGGTCCGCAGCTCTGAAACACATTCATCCACAAAGAATGAAGCCAATCTCTTTCAGTACACCATGGAAAATGAATTATGCACACTTCCTGTAAGTCATTCACAAGGTATCCAGGCACACAATTGCATTGAGATATCACCCACTGAGGACCAATCTGTAATAAAAAGACAGTATTATGATGTTGAACATGGTGGCAAGTGCCACGGCTCTCTCCATCCCTCTTTTGATGGCCTTTCCTTTCTGCTGTCTCTCTTTTTCTTTCACTCACCGCAGTCTCTCTCGTCAGAATTGTCCTCGCAGTCGTTGTCATGGTCACAAACCCAGCGGTCAGGAATGCAGTGCAGGTTGTCACAGCGGTACTCGCTCTCTGTGCACGGACGAGGGGCTGCGGATGCATAAGAAGCGTGTCAATCAGACACGCATGAACATACATACAAAGCAAATAAAGCAATAAGCCCAAAGAGGCTGTGACACTGTGATTTCACCACAAGTGAGGGGCGTTAGTTCCATAACAATGAAAATTTGCTAAAAATTCACCATTCAAAATGTAGATGAGTTTGTTTCTTCATCAGAACAGATTTGGAGAAATGTAGCATTGCATCACTTGCTCACCAATGGATCCTCTGCAGTGAATGGGTGCCGTCAGAATGAGAGTCCAAACACTGTGATTTCACCACAAGTGAGGGGCGTTAGTTCCATAACAATGAAAATTTGCTAAAAATTCACCATTCAAAATGTAGATGAGTTTGTTTCTTCAACAGAACAGATTTGGAGAAATGTAGCATTGCATCACTTGCTCACCAATGGATCCTCTGCAGTGAATGGGTGCCGTCAGAATGAGAGTCCAAACAGCTGATAAAAACATCACAATAATCCACACATCTCTAGTCCATCAGTTAATGTCTTGTGATCCATCATTAAGAGGTTTTTAACATTAAACGGGTTGCTTCTGATCAAAATGAGTCCATAATCCATAATGATGCTTCCTCCAGTGAAAAAGTCCATCCCCTGTTGTCCTTTCACATCAAAATCCACCGTTCTGGACTGTTCTCGCTTGTAAACGGTGCTTGATCTGTGCATATTTTTCTTCTGACTCAGACAAGATGGCTTTTATACTGAAAGAGCCAATATTACGGATAGAGGACTCATATTTTTAGCTGGAAGCAACGGTTTGAAGTTAAAAACGTCTTAATGATGGATTTGTTTATTATAAGCACACAGTTTTTCTCTTCACAAGACATTAACTGATGGACTGGAGTGGTGTGGATTACTTGTGGATTATTGTGATGTTTTTATCAGCTGTTTGGACTCTCATTCTGACGGCACCCATTCACTGCAGAGGATCCATTGGTGAGCAAGTGATGCAATGCTACATTTCTCCAAATCTGTTCTGATGAAGAAACAAACTCATCTACATCTTGGATGGCCTAAGGGTGATGAAATGTTCAGCAAATCTTCATTTTACAAATGCATTGAACATTCAATACAATTATGCACACTTTATTTTCACACAGACAGGCTGGTCCTTTGGCTGGTTTTAAAGTGGTTTTAGGCAGCGTTTTTTTTCTGGTGATGATGGGAAAACAGCAAGCTGGCTAGCTTAATAAGGTCAAATCAGCTTAGCCGGGCTGGAAGACCAGATTAAACCTGCTAAGACTGGCAAACAAGTTTTTGCTGGCAGCAAGGATGTGGCACAATGTCCAAAGATGTGCATCTGTCACTTGTCTGCATTAACCAACAACTAAAAAAAATAGCATAATCAGAATGCATAAATACATCTTGTGAACAGAGGTGCTTCTCACGCAATGTTTATAAAGCCAAAATGCAACCGACACACCACCTGAACAGTTTCAGTAAAACAACAAAAAGCCTCTGACACAGATGAGTGGGGTTATTATGTGTCACAGGACTGGAGGTTTATCTGATGAGATACAGCTTGCTCTTTAAGGCTGTTTTTGGGAGGTGAGTTCATAGCTGAATTCATCAGGGGAGTGACCCGCCTTCACCACCCCTACAGCTCTTCTGCAGGGAGGAGAAAGTGCTGAAAAAATCAGCAATACTTTCAACATGCAGCTCAGAGGTTCAGCGCAGATCATTTGTCAACCTTTCACACCTCACAGCACCTTGTCTTCCATCACATCATCTCCTCCACTATTCAATTTGTTCCTCTCAATCCCTTCATCTTTGTCTTTATTGTTACTGTTTCTTTAGTAAGGCAAGTCTACAGGTGTCTTTCTGTCTTATTAAGGGAACAGTTCATCCAGCGATAGTGTATTCACCCTCATGTCATTTTAAACACAGAAGGTAAAATGTTAAAGGATAACCGAGTCATTCTTTTTCAAGCTCCAACACGACATAAAAGCAGTTTACCACTTTAGAAGCCATACATAGCTTTATGTAAAGAGCAAATCAAAATTTAAAGGGATCGTTCACCCAAAAATGAAAATTCTGTCATTATTTACTCACCCTCACATAATTTCCTTCTTTCTTCTATTAAACACAAAAGAAGATATCTTGAAGAGTGTTGGTAACCAAATAGTTGCTGGACCCCATTGACTTCCATACTATGGGAAAAATACTATGGAAGTCAAAGGGGACCAGAAACTGTTTGGTTACCAACACTCTTCAAAAGTGATTCTTTTGTGTTCAGCATAAGAAAGAAATGCATACAGGTTTGGAACAAGTTGAGGGGGAAAAAATGTTGAAGAATTCCCATTTTTGGGTGAACTATCACTTTAAATCAATATTCACAGAATTTCTTGCCCTGTATGTATCATTAGTTCATGCATGTCAACGTTAAACCACAAGCACTAAATGCACCATATCTGATTTGAGAGCTTCATGAGAGTTAAATGGACAATTGATGATATTTATATGGAGTTTAATTGCATTTTTGAAGCTTGACAGCCCAAGTCCTCGTTCACTTTCATTAAATGGATATCCAGGATATCATTAAAAAGATTAAATTCTTAATAAAATCCAATTTGTATGTCTGAACCACACAAGGGGGAGTAAATAATGACTTTTAGTGAACTCTCTCTCTTGCTTCTTGCACTTTTTATATTGAACTGACTGAACCGGAGAGGTCAGATTGCTGCTACTCACTGCAGTTGTGTTCGTCAGATCCGTCGCCGCAGTCATTGTCTCCGTCGCAGCGCCAGCGCAGGGGGATGCACTGGTGGTTATCACAGCGGAAATCACCCGCCGGCTCACAGGTCAACTCCTCTGCAAACACAATACACAACACAAAAGCTAACATTAAACAAAAATGTTTTTGCATTTTGTTCAGAAAAAGCACCTTTTCAAAGGGAAAACTAGTTTCCGTTTCCTATTGGCAGATATTTAGTATAAACATACTTAATTTTGTTAAATTTCTCAGAAGACATTTCTCATAACTTCATATCCTTTTGCATCTCAAGGATGAATCTTGATTTAAAGATGTTTAGGTATTTGTACTGGAAAAAAAGGAAGATATTCATTTTTTGCAGTGCATGCCACTTTTAATGCCACCACTTTATGAATTTAAAACTGCTCTGATTTAAGACCTTTTTAAGGTCTTCATTTGTGAAAGGGAGAATTAAGACTTTTTAAGACCTGCAGAAACCCTACATGAAGAATGCAGAGTTAAAAAACAGACGAGAAGAGAAGAAAAACAAGAGAACATAAAAAGAGAGGAGATGAGGAGAGGTGAGACGAGATGAGAAAATGGGAAGAGAGGAGAAAAGGTGAGATATAATACAAAACGAGGTAAAATGATAAGAGAGGAGGAGGAAAAATAAAGCAGAATGAGTGCAACGTGAAGAGACAACGAGAGGAGAAAAGAAGAGAAAGTGAGGTGAAATGAGACAAGAGGACAAGAAAATTAAGAGGGAGGAGAAAATGAGGCAGAAAATATGCACATTACGGTGGACAGAGGAAAGGAAGGAAGAGGAGGAGATGAACAAACACACTCAGCAGTGCCCCACCTGACACGGGCGGCACATTCTTACAGTCAGATTAGGGCGATCTCTCCTCTCTCTCCTCTCTGTGCAGGATGGCACTAATGGTGCTAGAGGGAGCTGATAAGACCTGGGAGAACTGGGGCTACGTGTGTGTGTGTGTGTGTGTGTGTGAATGCATCGGTCAGATTACTGACAACAGACCAGTAAAATTAAGAGTAAAAACCTCTCAATCCTTCCTGAAACAATAATCACAGCTGCTCACACACTGGTGCCTGACACAGACATACCCAACACGCACATGAATCAGTGGTGTGACCCCAGACAGGAGGAAGGGTCACCGAGGGCCTGTCCATCACAGACAGACTGAACTAACACTCACTAATGTAGCGCTGGAGTGTGAGAGGACCAATGACTCTTCATGATTTCAATCCATCATGACAAACACACAACATCACTGACACTACAACACTACAGACTCATCTTACTGAATTTGACTGAAATTTAAAGGTGACGTGGGAAGCTTTTCAATCATTGAATGTGATTTTAGTTATTTTAGGCATTTTTGTTGAAGTCAGCATGAAATGGAAACTCCGTCCAACTTTTTGGTGTTTTCTGAGTGAAACGGCTTATCAAACAAGAAAAAAAACGTAGGATGGGACTTGATTCTATCGGTTGTTGATTGGATTTCAAAAAGTGAGCATTGCATAGGCCTATATTTAATTCTTAATAAAAAAAACTCCCAATTTCCTAACCAATTTTACAATTTGTTTTAAATATGTTTTTTATGTTAATATACAAAAAACTAAAAGCCGGATAAGGCAAAAATAGATTTTAGCAAACGGATCACTATACTGATATACCCTTTTTTAATTAATCATTCTTTTTCTAATCATTTTTACTTTTTTATTTTTTAAAAATGTAATATTATTAATTCTAATATTACTTTACTATTTTTATGATACACCGAGTCATGTTTTGAATAATAATGCTGCAAATCATTTTAACATTTTTTATTTTATATTTTAATTTATATTTGCATTTATACATTTAGTAGACGCTTTTATCCAAAGCAATTCATCTCAGAGCCATCAATATTCATAATATATAATGCCAGGTTTATTAGAAAGCTAGATTAAATTGGATTGAAATCATTTGAATATCTACAATTAATATTTAATATCCGTTTCTGAATAAAAATGGTCACACAGAGTAATTTTTGTTTAATACATTTTTGTATAGTAATTTTAAATTTTTTCATCATTCTAATATTAGTACTTTTACTATTATTTTACTATTTTATCAATAAATATCTACATGATTTAGTTGCAAGCAAGCACTGCTAACGCTGAATCATGTTTTCAGTCATGTAATACATTTTTTATAATTTTATAGTAATTTTTTATGTTTAAATGATTTATTAACACTACTACTTACTTTACTATTTTATTAATAAATATATACATTTTATACATACAAATCTATACATTCGTAGTCATGTTTTCAGTCGTGTGATGTTTGATGTCTCACCACAGTTCTGTTCGTCGCTGTTGTCCCTGCAGTCGTTGTGTCCGTTGCACACGGCCCACAGAGGAACACAGCGGTAGTTTGTCCTGCAGGCAAACTCTGTGTGATTGTCACATCTGTACGCCGGACCCACTGCAAACCACATTACACAGATGACTAACAACAACGAAAAAGACTGAGAAAAGAGATTTAATTTCACTTCATACGGCATAACTTTTTCTTCCTCTAATTTAAACTAATTAAACAACAACACAAATGCATTATAATGCTGTAATGAGTCAGCAGCTCACTGCATTCGTTGATGGGCTCGTCGGAGTTGTCACCACAGTCGTCGTCCACGTCACATTTCCAGCTCTGCGGGATGCATCGGCCGTTCCTGCACTTGAACTGCCCGGGTCTGCATGTCCTGCTGGAGCAGTGAGCGGGATCCTCGTCAGATCCGTCGCCGCAGTCGTTCTCGCCGTCGCACTGCCAGGCCCCAGAGATGCAGCGCTTATTGGCACACTGCCACTGATGAGACTCACACTGATGGGTGGCTGACGTACAGAAAGAGAGGAAGATGCATTTCTGAACACAAGACAGCAACAGCCCAATCAAAAGCAAATGTCAGAATGGCAGTGTTTTTCTAAAAAAAATCTTTGTTACTTGAAATAAAATTAACGTTTATTGAAATAAAGTAAAATATAAAAACTTTTTTATTTCAGCTAGTTGCCAAGGTGATGTTTGGTTTAACGTGATGTACTAAAATAACTAAAACTTACACACACACACACACACACACACACATATATATATATATATATATATATATGAACTACTAAAAATGACAAAAACACACAACCAATTTACTAAAACTTTAAAATGACAATGGAAAAAAAACTAAAACTGATTAAAAATGTTAATAAAAACTATAAAAGTATCTCAATGATACTAAAATAACTATTCAGAATAGCACTGATATTGTTAACTAAAATTAAAAGTAAAACTAATACAAATATTTTTTGTTAGTTGAAATAAAAACCAATGTTTGATTTTTAAGCACATACTAAATGTTTTGAAATTAAATAAAATATAAATATTACATGGAAAAACTCAAATGAAAATGATGAATCCATGCTGCCTTGGCAACTAACTGAAATAAGTTGAAGTTGAAGTACTAAAATTTCTAAAACTAAAGCTGAAATAAAAATAAGTTAAATTAGTATACAAACATTTTAAAAATGACAGAACATAAAGTAACTAAAACTAAAATTAAATTAAAATGAAAAAATAAAATAAAATGAAAAATGTATATAAAACTTGAACTTTAATTCAAAAAATGTATAAATACTATAGTGGTATATAAATAATTTCAAACATTGAATACATTTCTGAGTTTGGTTTTTAAGGAAATATTACATTTTTGAAAACATTTAAAATATAAACATTACATGAAAAACTACAAATGTTGCCATGGCAACTAACTGAAAAAAAATTATTGACTAAAAATAAATGTCAAAAGCACATTTATAAAAGAAAAAAAAAAACAAGCTAAATCAAAATATTTATAAATACTATAATAGTGCATAAATAACACTCAAGATTGATCACAAAAATCTCTGCATGTTGTTTCTTCATATGATACAATGTTTTAGTAAAAATGTATGCAGCAAAAACTGCTGTTTATTACTAGATTTTATTATGGGGTTCAAACCTACAACCTTTAAGCTTCATGCCCAGATTTTTAACTACTGGGCCACATCACCGGCATCACTGCAGACACTGATATTAGTTTTTCCATACCACACAGCACCGTGTCTTCATCCGACCCATCGGGACAGTCCTGATTAGAGTTGCACAGGAAGTGCGGGCTGCTGCAGTTTCCGTCATTACACTGGAACTGGCCCAGTCTGCAGTGCCGGAGGGGACACGTGGAGGGCTCATCCGAACCGTCTCTGCAGTCTCGCTGACCGTCACACTTCCACCAGATAGGGATACAGCTGTAAGAAAAGACAAATAAAAGGTACCATTTCAGTTAGGATGCTTGCTTAGAAGGCAGCTGTCTATGTAGGCACTATACAGCAAGGCAGCTCACTAGGCTTTGGAACAGAGCCTGACTCAAGAAGCGTGTGCATGGAGACACTAACCGTTCGTTGTCTGCGCATCTGTACTGTGTGCTGGAGCACATGGGCAGACAGCGTGCAGCGCCACCTATCTGCACAGTAAGGAAGTGATCAGGACACTCGCAGGTGTGACCCTGACCTCCGGCTCGCAGGAGGCAAAGGTGAGAACAGCCGCCGTTATTGACCGCGCACGGATTCGTCACTACAGGAGAAAGATATAGTGTGAGTGAGACTATATCAGTGGCTCTCAAACAAAAAAAGAGTTTCAGGTCTGTCCTGAATCATGGAAAAATCCAACTAACCATATCATAACCATAACCATAAAAGTAATAGACAATGACTGTAAGAATATTATGAACATTTCTTTAAAGTTCAAACATTGAGTGCATTTCAGTTTTTGATATCCTTTAATGTTTGCAATAAAAAAATCTTAATTTATACTTATACTTAATTTTAAGATGGTTCTATATTGTTTTATATTATATCTATATTAATCTAAATTTATTCAATGTTTTTCTAACAATTATTACCTATTATTAGCATAAAAAGTCCTTAGAATAAAAATAAAAACAAAAATAAGAATAATAGATAAACAAATGCTAAAATAAATGCAAATAATGAGTAACTAAACATATAATCATACGAATAATTCTAAGAATTTTACAAATTCATTTTAATTTCACACATTAAATAAATTCTAGTGTTTGATTTAATTTTGTATGAATAATAGAGAATACAAATAAGAATATTATAAACAAATATTTATTGTAATTCCAAACAATGAATACATTTCATTGTTTGATTTTAAGAACATTTTATTTACTTATTTATGAATAATACAGAATAATAATTCTAAGAGTATTATAAATGAATATTTATTTTAATTTCAAACATTGGAAACATTTCAGTGTTTGGCTTTTAAGGATAAATTCAATGTTTGCGATGCATTCAATGTTTGCAGTAAAGAAAATATATTAATATAAAATATTCTTATGATTATTTTCTATTATTTGTACAAAAGTAAATAAAAATGGCCTTAAAACTGAGCACTACATTTTACTTAATGTTTGAATTGTTTGCAATGTTTGCAATAAAATTACATTATTTAAAATAATAATAAAATATTTATCATTTCTCTCATGATCACCCCTATTATTCAACACTTTTGTATGTAAACATGCCCTTAGAATCAAAAATAAAAACACAATAAAAATAATAAATAAACAAATGATAAAATAAATGCAAATAATAATTAACTAAGCTTATAATCATAGATGAATATTATAAATGTATATGTGACCCTGGACCACAAAACCAGTCTTAAGTCGCTGGGGTATATTTGTAGCAATAGCAAAAAAAAATAAAAAATACAGTTTATGGGTCAAAATTATTGATTTTTCTTTTATGCCAAAAATCATTAGGATATTAAGTAAAGATCATGTTCCATGAAAATATGTTGTAAATTTCCTACCGTAAATATATCAAAACTTAATTTTTGATTAGTAATATGTATTGCATATGCATAGCTAAGAACTTCATTTGGACAACTTTAAAGGCGATTTTTAGTTGTAAAAAAGTTTTATAGTTGTATCTCGGCCAAATTTTGTCCTATCATAACAAACCATACATCAATGGAAAGCTTATTTGTGCAGCTTCCAGATGATGTATACATCTCAATTTCAAAAAAATTTACCCTTATGACTGCTTTTGTGGTCCAGGGTCACATTTATTTTAATTTCAAATGTTTTATTCCAAAAACAGTTTTATTTACTTTTGTACACATAATAGAGAATAACTGTAAGAAAACTATAAATTAATTTGATTTAATGTATACACCTTATTTAATATTTGAAATGAAAATACATTCCATGACATCTTTCTTTACTTTTGTATGTGGAACTGAATTGGGTCGTCACTTGTTGCCCAAAGTACATTTTGTAGTCAGTTGAGTTCGACTATATCCTCTTACAAAAAACCAGGATGTGGCTCCACATCATGTACTGTAGGTGTAGCTCCTCTTTCTAAAGAAGGCCACAGATAAAGGGTTTAAACTACCTGTCCTGGCCATTACAGCGATGATAAAGAGTTTAGTCTTTCCTGTCTCTGAGAAAAGACAGGCGAGCAGAGACTGGCGGCATTGTGTCGGACTGTGTAAATATTGGCAGAGACCCTTAAGTGCCTCAGTGGACGTTTAAAGGAAGTGATAGCGATCTGACGTGAGATAATGAGCGTCCCGCTCGGGTTACGCTGTCCTGGGCTCACCTATGGGCTGGCGGTAGGGATGGCACACGTGGATGTCGAACGGTCGGTGGGTGGTGTTGATGAGCGCTTCCCGTCCAGAGCCGTTGTATTTGTTGCCCTTCTCCACCGTGCGCGTGTTCCAGTCCGTCCAGTACACGCTTTCCTCGAACACCGTGATGGCGAAAGGATGCGGCAGGACGCCGTCGTACACAGTGTGCCTGTGATTCCCGTCCAGATCTGAGAATCTGAGGAGACAGAACCATTTGAATTATGTTTAATGTTCATTTTGTGTAAATAACAATGCAATAAAACAACCTGCATAATTAATCATGGCACAGCATCTTAAAAATGGTAAAAACAATGTTGAAAATCAGTTTGAATGATACAGTGACCAAATCTACCTTTGTGGGATTTGTCAGCAAATATTGATAAATGTGATTACTTTAATCAAATTGATAAATGAATTGACATATCATACTTAATTCATGTAATGTAAAAAAGGCTAAATGCAAATAAAATGCAACTAACCATATAAACAACAAAAAATTGATAGACAATGACTGTAAGAATATTCTGAATATTTAATACATTTCAGTGCTTGATTTTAACGACGTATTTAATGTGTGAAATTCATTCAGGGTTTGCAATTAAAAAATAATATTAAATCATAATATTCTAAAAAGATTATTCTCTGTTATTTGTGTGAAAGTAAAATCAAACAAAAAAGTTGTTCAATGTTTGAAATTAAAATGAATATGAATTTTTCTAACAATTAGTCCTTATTATTCATACAAACGTTTTAAAAAATAAGATGAAATGCAAATAATAATGAACTAAATATATAATCATTACAATTTAGCATAAATATTTATTTTAACTTCAAACATTGGCTACATCTCAGTGTTTGAATTTTAAGGAAACATTCAATGTTTGCTATTATAATAAATGTTAATTTATAATACCTTACAATTATTCTTTATTATTTGTACAAAAGTAAAATAAACATGTCCTTAAAATCAAACAGTGACGTTTTTGTGATGTTCGAAATTGCAATGAAAAACTTGCAGAATTTATAAGTTCCTTGAAACAGCATCTTAAAAATGGAGGGGAAAAAATGTTGGAAACCAGCTTGTGATGCAACGACCAAATCTTAATTTGTAGGATTTGTCAGCAAATATTGATCATTTGTGATTAATTCATTTCATATCATATTTAATGTCATATTTAAATGTGCACTAATTAAATATTGACAGGATATACAGTAAAGGTGAGGTAGTCTTACTCGATGTAGTTGAGGTGAGCATCAGACCAGTACAGCTTGTCATTGGTGTAGTCAATAGTCAGACCGTTGGGCCACTCGATCTTAGTAGTGATGATGGCCGACTTGTTATTCCCATCCATCCCGACACGTCCAATGAAGGCTTTGTCTCTCCAGTCAGTCCAGTACACGTATCTGCACAAATAGGATATTTGATATTAAACAAATAGAAGCTAAAACAGATCCCAGCAATGTAAAGGTCACATACTGTTCAAAAGTTTGGGGTCTGTAAGAGTTTTTTTTTTGTTTTACTGTCTCTTCTGCTCACCAAGTCTGCATTTATTTGATCAAAAATAAAGTAAAAAGAGGAATATTGTGAAATAGTATTACAAATCTAAAATAACCGTTTTCTATTTCAATATATATTAAAATGTAATTTATTCCTGTGATGCAAAGCTGAATTTTCAGCATCATTACTCCAGTCTTCAGTGTCACATGATGCTTCAGAAATCATTCTAATAAGCTGATCTGCTGCTCGAGAAACATTTCTGATTATTATCACTGTTGGAAACAGTTGTGCCGCTTCATATTTTTCCTGCGATTCTTTGATGAATAGAAAGTTCAAAAGAACAGCATTTATTTGAAAAGTTCTATGTGTACACTAAATGTTTCCATGTAGTGTACACAATTGATTACATCTAAATTCACTTTTTTTGTAAGTATTATACATTTATAATACCAAACATAACTTAAATACAATTAAGAATAATAATAATAATTTAATAGATAATTATTAAATTATATAAATTTAAATTATAATTTTTATATATTTTTAAAAAATTTGTTGTATATA
>NW_015506092.1:257874-280719 GCF_001515645.1 Sinocyclocheilus grahami | reverse complement strand
CGATGGACGGCTAAACACTCAGAGCTAACGATGGACGGCTAAACACTCAGAGCTAACGATGGACGGCTAAACACTCAGAGCTAACGATGGACGGCTAAACACTCAGAGCTAACGCAAGGCCGCTAACACTCAGAGCTAGAGATGGACCTTTCTAATCAGGTCCTTTCTAACGGAGCATGCTGCACAACTTCTTGTCCAGGCCCTTGTCATCTCTAGGCTGGACTACTGCAATGCTCTTCTGGCTGGACTCCCATCAAGCACAATCAAACCTCTACAAATGATTCAGAATGCAGCGGCACGACTGGTCTTCAACGAGCCCAAAAGAGCCCATGTTACACCTCTCTTTATCTCCTTGCACTGGCTACCGGTTGCGGCCCGAATCAAGTTCAAGACATTGATGCTTGCATATAGAACAGCCACAGGCTCAGCACCCGCCTACTTCCACTCACTACTACGAATTTACATCCCCTTCAGAAGTCTGAGATCCGCTAGTGAGCAACGCCTCGTGGTGCCATCACAGAGAGGCTCAAAATCACTTTCCAGAACATTCTCGTTCACCACTCCTGGCTGGTGGAACGATCTTCCCACCCCTATCCGGAATGCTGAATCCCTGACAATTTTCAAGCGACAGCTGACAACTCATCTCTTTCGAAGCTACTTGACTTCATCATAAAAAAAAAAAAAAATAAATAAAAAAAAAGTATCTCTCTCTTTATTTATTCCTTCTCTTTCTAGCTTGTACTTATTTGAACAATGTCTAAGTCGTTTTGGATAAAAGCGTCTGCTAAATGACTAAATGTAAAATGTAAATGTAAACTATGAGTTCTCCTCCTTTTCAAAAACGTTTAAGCCAATTTATGTTGCTATCCCATTCTACACATGGTTTTATAGTTGGTTATATTTCATTGTTTGCATTTACCATTGTTTTTTTCATGATCCAAACAGACCCACCAATTGGCAACTACAAATTTATTAAAAAAGCCACAAAAGCTGTCACTGGGGCAGTACTTTAAAAAAAGGTACAAACGTACCATTTTGGTACTAATATGTACCTTTTAGGTACTTATATGCACCCTTTAGGGGTAAATAAGCTACAAAAGTGTACCTTCTGAAAAGGTACCACCCCAGTGACAGCTTTTGTACGTTTTTTCGGAGAGTGTATGCAGGTGACACTGCTTAGACTGTGCACTGTGCAAATGCCCACCAACTTATGGGTCTGAAAATGACTTCCATCACTGGTAAACTCACCCAAGCTTTGGATGCAGAGCGATGGCTCTGGGATTCTCGAAGCAGTATGTGTTATTAGCATCCACACAGTGTTCTGCTAACTTCCTCACAAACCGGCCATCCAGCTCCGACACCTTCATGCAGTCGAGAAAGCTGTCGACCCAGTACAGCTTCCTCCCGACCCAGTCCACCGCCAGGCCCTCGCCATGTAAAATCCCGTTGACCACCACCTCTCGTCCCGTCCCGTTAAAGAACATCCGCTCCAACACCCTCCGGCTCACGTCGATCCAGTACAAGCGTTTGTCCACCCGATCGAAGTCCAGCGCCACCACGCTGGTGAGGCCCTGCAGAATGAGCGAGTAGGCCTCGCCGTCCGTCGACAGATTGCGCAGATAGTAGCGGTTGCTGAAGATCAGGTAGGGGGTGATGTTGCTGTTTTGCCTGCAGCTGCGTCCATCGGGTTCGCGGAGGAAGCCTGGAGCACACTTGCACACGTACGAGCCCATGGTGTTCTCGCACACCTGGCTGCACACGCTGGGCGTAACCGAGCACTCGTCCACATCGTCGCAGGTTTTGTTGTCGGACATGAGGCGGTAACCATGGCGACAGGTGCAGATGAAGCTGGTGGGCGTGTCGGTGCAGTTGTGGTCGCAGTGGTGCATGGACGGGTCTGTGCACTCATTGATGCCTGAGACAACAAAACAGACAATGATTTAGAATTTCTGTGCATCTTACATTCAGGACAATTATGTATTTTGTAAAGCTGTTAATAATATATTTAATGTCATATAATATATTTAAATGTGTAATACAATTTATGAGTTATTTTAGTATCATTGAGATACTGTTATAGCTTTTATTTTTTTAAATCTTTTATATTATTTTATTTTTATATATTCTGTTTTCATTTTTCATTTTAGTTACAGTTTATAGTTATCATTTTGTTGTATTTTTTGTGTTGTTTTTGTTATTTTTTTTGTTGAAAAATATGTATTTTGTTTTAGACTATATTAATATTTCAGTTTTAGTTTCAGTTATTTTAGTACATCAAGTTAAACTAAATGAAAATTGGGGAAAAAATTACATTTTTTATATTATATTTAATTTATAGTCAGTTTATTTCATTTTAATTTAATTATTTTAATTTAATTTTATATTTAATTTGAAGTTTATTTTATTTCAAGTAAGAAAATGTTTTTTTTTTAATGGTTTTAGTTTTAGTTATCTATAATAACCCTGATTTTTCACTCAAATCACAAAAAAAAAAAAACCACCTTCCCCACACTTTATGGGCATAATTTGACATGTTTCTACAGCAGTTTTTCCACTAGTGTTCACATTTACATTTCTATAAATGAAAATTTTTTACTTCTAGGTGATATCTGACTCACTGAGCTTCAGTGATGCAAATGACTTTTATTAAACATCTAAATAAATTTATAAATAAATTAGTCGTAAAGAGGGTATTTTGCCAATATTTGCATGCATTGCACATGTTTACACATAAAAATGAGACACAAATATACATGTATAGCACAATTAAGTCCAAGAATACTTGAAAAATACAGTACCAAAGTGAAAATACAGACCACAACATATCAAGATCCCCTAGACCAGGGGTGTCAAACTCGAATCCTGGAGGGTAGATTTTCTTTTTTAATAAATCTGCATAAATGTCAACAATTCTGTGTTTTTCTGTCAATATGGGGTGCTGTGTGTACATTAATGAGGAAAAAAAATTAACTTAAATGATTTTAGCAAATGGCTGCAATATAACAAAGAGTGAAAAATTTAAGGGGGTCTGAATACTTTCCGTACCCACTGTATATCAATATTTTCTCATTATCTAAACTATGCTATCCACATTCCATTTACAGCTCTACACTCTTACTGTATGTCAACAATTACCACATTTGTATCTATTTTGATTTCTCCTATGGAATTAAATTTGGAGATAAAGAAGGTGATGGTTCAATTGAGAGCTCCATTAAGTTACTGATCAGCTATGAAAGAGCAACCTCTGGAGAGAACAGAGAGAGTCTGAGAGCTGATCCAGCGAGAGCAGTCAGCTAAACACATGCACAAAGCAGTGAGTGAGGTGAGGCAGGAGAAATTAGGAATGCAGACTCCTTACACAGAGATCCCACACCCAACCACCAACACTACCTCACTGATGGACTGAGGGAGAGGAGGAGAAGCGGTGCAGAGAGGAAGGACTAGAGAAGAGAGATGATACAAGACTAAATATAGCCAAAAAGTCAAGGATGGAACATGAAACAAGTTGTGTGAGCACTTTAACACTAGAAATTTGTGTTCAGACGTCAGAGCAGAATTATTGTAAACTAAAACTAAAATAAAAATATTTTTCTTAACAGTAATATTATAAATATTGGATGAAAAACTAAATAAGTAAAAATCATTCAAATTAAAACAATAAATTGCTCTCTCTCTCTCTATGTATGTATATATATATATGTGTGTGTGTGTGTGTGGATGTACATATACTGTATTTACTGTCTGTGTGTGTGTGTATATGCAGTCAAACCAAAATTTATTCAGACACCTTCAACATTTCACACATTATCACAGTTTATTCGCTATAGTTTAGAAAATGGTAATAAAATATTACAAGAACTATGTTAAACTGTTAAACTGTGACAGAACAAATTCATATTGATAATGTCAGATAACACTTAAGCAAAACATGGTCAGGTCAAAGTGTCTGAATAATTTTTGGTCCCAAATCTTTATAAATTTTACTGGTAGTCCACTTTATGAAGATTTTTGGGTATAATATGTCACAGTTTACTTTATTTTGCTATCACACACATGAATTAACTATAATGTCCTGCACCACACATTGTACCAAACGTACATTATGAAATGAGACCTGTGATGGGGGTGGAATCAAATTTGGGTTTGGACCAAGCAATACTGACCACAGTTGTGTCTCTCGTCCTCATCGCTCATGTCCCCGCAATCATTGTCTCCATCGCAGATCCAGGACGAAGCGATGCACCTTCCGTCATCGCAGCGGAACTGGTCGGAGTTGCAGGTCCTCACCGTGGTGGCTGTAGGGATCAAACACACAGCAGTGAGCCACGGATCAAGAAGCAGCAGAAGAGCGACCTGCCTGAGGGCCATGTCTTACTCAGATCTCAGAGGGAACTGAGGAACATGCGGCCTACGTAATCCATTTAACCATTAAATCCCATCCTGAGCAGCCAGAAACGTGGCTGGGCTGCTGCTTGGATTCCACAGGCAGAGGAATTCTGGGAGAGAATAAGCATTCCTCTCTCTAGTGTCCCGCTTGAACAAAAGGCACAGAGGGGTGCTGTGATTAACGGGACAAAAGTGAGAGGATGGGGCTGTGTGTGTGAGAGGAGGGGGCAGCGATTGTCAAAGGAAAGGCCGGTGTGTGTGTGTGTGTGTGTGTGTGAGGGCTTTTCTGCTGGACGTCACTTTGGAGGAATGTGACACACAATAGAGAGCCGAAATGACCGCTAGCATCACAGACACACACCAGACAGTTACAGACACTTCAGATACCACTGAAGTGTCATTCAGAAGAGCAAATCTTTCTCATTTTATCTTAGTTTCTTGTATTATGTTACCTTACTAGTTTATCATATTGCACCCAAAAAATTATTTTGCTTGTGCTGTAGTTATAATATTTTATTTCTATGGTTTATTTCTACAGGATATGGGTATATTAGACTTTAAAGCTTTTTAGCATTAAAAAATCCCTATAAATTACTTATTAAAATATATTTACAAGAAAAACTGCTTAAAACATTTTGGTTTGAAATTCCAAATTCAGTAAAAAAAAAAAAAGTGATCTAAAAAAATGGATGTACCAAAAAAGAAAACACTATTTTCACTACCAATTATCTAACACAATGCAATTCTACAATTTTGTAGAATGTATACTTTGTTGAGTGTATACTTTTATTCGGCAAGGACGCAATAAATTGATCAAAAGTGACAAAAGATATTTATAATGTTATAAAAGATTTGCATTTCAAATAAATGCTGTTCTTTTAAACATTCTACTTATCAAAGAATCCTGAGAAAACTATGCATCACAGTTTCCGCCATATAATATGAAGCAGCACAACTGTTTTTAACATTGATAATAATAAGAAATGTTTCTTGAGCAGCAAATCAGCATATTAGAATGATTTCTGAAGAATCATGTGACACTGAAGACTGGAGTAATGATGCTGAAAATTCAGCTTTGCATCACAGGAATAAACTACTGTTTAAAATATTTATTTGATTAAATAAATGCAGCCTTGGTGAGGAAAAGCGACTTTTTTCAAAAATATTTAAACATTTTACTCACCCCAAGCTTTTGAACAATAGTGTATGATATCCAATATAATACACTATTCCCAAAACTTTTTTGGGAGCATCAATTGTTTTTTCATTTTAAGTATGTATTAAATTAATGGATGCAAACAAAATTATAAAGCAAAACCTTATTGTACCTTATTGATGTAAGGGTCTAAACATCATAAATCAAACCTATTTGTTTAGTGATTTTGTTCTTTTGTGAGGGCATTTTACCACAGACATGCTGGTCTGAATTACTACATTTTAATTCTGTTTCTGCCAACTGAACCGATTTCTTGTACACAATGTTTGCCTTATCTTTCCTCTTTTTGACTGCATGCATCACCAGTGGAGCGTAACATGAAGGACGGGGGATGACATCATTTCCCACCAATTTGCCTGTGCCAGGCTACCCATCATTAACTCACCACCCAAAAACATGGCCAACGGTTTCCCTTGATAAACACAGCCTTATCCTCACATCACAGTGTTTTCATAGTTTCCCCAGTGAGGTGATTCAAACAAGGTCCAAAATTAAAATTTTCACACATAAGTACACAATGACTTAATGCTCGCTGCCGACTCAGGAAAGGGTGCCATTTTGATTCGGCAGCATTTGACACGATTGATCACAACGTCCTTTTAAATCGATTAAGGCAATGGGTTGGCATTTGGGGAAAGGCTCTCAAATGGTTCTGCTCTTACTTAAATGACAGAAGTTCTGTAGTTCAGTTGGGCAATTACTTCTCTGATTCTACAGCTTCTTTTTGTGGGGTTCCCCAGGGATACATTTTGGGGTCCATTTAGTTTTCTTTATATATGCTTCCGCTCGGTTCTATCTGTCGAAAATACAATGTTGCATACCATTTTTATGCAGATGATGCACAACTTTATCTTCCACTGAAAGCAGGTGATCGTGATGAGTTAGGTGATCTGATGTCTTGTTATCATGAGATTAAGCTATGGATGGCGCAGAATTTTTTTAAGTTAAATGAGGCTAAAACAGAATGCCTAATATAAAGCCTATTACACCATCTTCACATATGTTCGCCGGTTAGCCTATTAAAATTCCTATTAAAGGTCCATAAATCCCGCTTAAAGTCCAAAGGAGACCGTGCATTTTCGGTTGCGGCACCCTGCTTCTGGAATGACCTCCCATTGGAAATTAGATGTCAATAGGTAATTTTAAAGCACTTTTTAGAGGGCACTTACTTGCCACCTTATTTGGTGAGCTAGTTGGTGCATATTTGATGGTCTTGTGTTTTAGTGTTGCTTTTATGTTTTTGCTGTCTTGGTTCTGGTTATTCTGTTTTATATGTTGTTCTATTGGAAAGCATTTTGGTCAGCATGAGTTGTTTTTAAATGTGCTATACAAATAAACAAACAAACATATACTGAATGAACGCCAGATAACTTGAGAAAATATACTGGTGTACATTTATTTTTTAAAAATTTGAAACTGTATATTGTTATGTGTGGTACTTACTACAGGTAATGGGCTCATCAGAACCATCATTACAGTCTGTACCACCATCACAGTACCAGTGTCCAGGAATGCAGCGTCCACTCGAACAGCGAAACTCATTCTGGGAACATGTAGATGTGGCTGAGGAGTGAAGAACACAAGCTCGGTCAGAGATAAACCAACAGACGAGAGTTAAATCAATCAGTCAGCCTCAAACGGCAGACATGGGTCATAAACATTAAGGAGAACGGGGTCCAAACTTTTACCAAACTGAAAACCCAGAAATGGCCCAGATGGACCCGCTCACATACATGGGTCACTAATTTAACTGAAATTTCAGGAAGGGCAAGTTGAGCAACAACTTTGGCTCAAAAAGCAACAGGAAATTATCTCTGTTAAACAGTTACTCATCTATTTCCACTCTAAAGGAGAAACAAACAACTAAAATATTATTATTATACATTTCTGTCATTCTTACAATTATATCACATATTTATTTATCTGTTAATTTATTTATTTATTTGATGGTTTTTTTTCTACCTTTTATGTCAACAAATTTTTTTTTAAATACCTTTACAGTTTTTTTTTATAATATATTGATCAATAATTATTCAAAATTATTGATTGAATAATCTAAATTATTGATCAATAATTTCACCATCAATTCAGTTTCATCAAAATGATGAATAAATCTAGTTTTAGTTTTTAATTAATTTAATTAATTTCCAGTAATTAATTTTAGTGCTTCAACTTACAGTATTTCTGTCACGGTTCTGTTTGACTTTGTTCTATTTCTGAGTTTAGTCTGTCAGTATTAATTTCCATGGTTATTCATTTGATTCTCCATTTGCCTCCTGAGTTCCCTAGTTTGTTCCCTTATTTAATAATTAGCCCCTCGCCTGTTTCTGTTCTGCCTGATTATGTTTCCAGTGTATATAAGCCCTGTATTTGCCTCAGTTTCCTTGTCTTGCGTTCTATTTTGGTTAATGTTGTGTAGTGTTAGTTGACTCCTGTGTTCTCCAGCGTTTCCTTGCGAATTCTCTATTAAAGACTCTGCTTTGGATTATACTCTTTTGCCGTGCGCTTATCCTTAACAGCACGTTACAATGTCAGTTAGTTGCCAAGATAACATTTCTAATTTTCATTTAGTTTACATTTTCATATAATCATTTGTGACCCTGGACCACAAAAGCAGTCTTAAGTCGCTGGGGTATATTTGTAGCAATAGCCAAAAATACAGTGTATGGGTCAAAATTATTGATTTTTCTTTTATGCCAAAAATCATTAGGATATAAAGTAAAAACCATGTTCCATGAAGATATTTTGTAAATTTCCTACTGTAAATATATCAACACTTAATTTTTGATTAGTAATATGCATTGCTAAGAACTTAATTTGGACAACTTTAAAGCCAATTTTCTGAATATTTTTATTTTTTTGCACCCTCAGATTCCAGATTTTCAAATAGTTGTATCTCGGCCAAATATTGTCCTATCATAACAAACCATAGATCAATGGAATGATGTATAAAGCTCAATTTCAAGAAATTGACACTTATGACTGGTTTTGTGGTCCAGGGTAACATTTAATTTAATTTAATTTTATGTGAACATAAATGTTTTTAATAGGTTGTTTTAGTTAACGATAATAACTAAAATAGAACTTACTTTTTTCATAATTATGTAATTAATATTAATGGGATAGTTCACCTTCAGTTGCTGGTCCCCTTTGACTTCTATAATATGGAGAAAAAAAAACACTATGCAAGTCAATGGGGACCAGACTGAGGACTACCTTTCTGGGCCTTGAATGTCAGTTGCATTGCTGTCTATGCAGGGTCAGAAATCTCTCGGATTTCATCGAAAATATCTTAATTTGTGTTCCGAAGACAAACGGAGGTCTGACGGATTTGGAACGACATGAGGGTAATTCGTAATTAATGACAGAATTAAAATTTTTGGGTTAACTATCCCTTTAAGTCATTAATTCACAGCAGCATAGAAACAAATGTAAGAGCAGCTTAACTCATGAAAGTAGTGAACTCACTAAAGCTGAATTTATGAACCAGACCGACCGGGACCGAGGGAGAGGGTGGGACGGGGAAACTCACCACAATGCGTTGGGCTCTCGTCGCTGTTGTCACCGCAATCATTATCTCCATCACACAGGTATGAGCGTGGGATGCAGATGTTGGTGGTCTGACATTTGGTGTGCTCTGGCTGACATGTCCTCTCAGCTGCATTTTATACCCAGAAGAAGCCATTATGGATCACTTAAAATGATTTTATGAAAACTATTTTGTATTATATAAATGCTCATAAACTGTAGGCTGTTTATAATTGACAAACAACCTAGCAACTTGTTTTGGTAACCGTGCAAATGCACTTACCACAGTTCTGCTCATCCGAGGTCCCATTGTCGTAGCAATTGTTTATTCCGTTGCAGACGTATTCCCGTGCAATGCAGCGACCGTTATTGCAGGCGAACTCAGTGTTGGGGTCACAGGGCCGGAACAGGCAGCCGGTCTCGTCGCTGTTATCCCCGCAGTCATTATAGTGATCGCAGCGATAGTGATATGGCACACAACGGCCATTTCCACATGTGAACACTGTGGGCTCGCAGGTGTGAAATGCTGCCATGCACAAATAAGATTCATTTTGACATGAGCAGTAAGAGCTGAATGAATTAACAGGAACTAGTAGAGCTCACTGCCTACCTCCTCTATCTCTCTATTTTATTTTACCTGAGAGTGAAATGAATGCTGCTGCTTGTGGGACTGCATGCGAGAGAGAGTGGTGCATTGTGGAAGAGGTTAGTATGTGTTTATAGATGGTTATTAAACTTTATGTAGTCTAAGGCTTTGTTCTAAATCCTAGTAAGCTGCCTTGGTGTCTAGTGACTCACAATTATTTCATTAAAATTATCTTTTTTACCATGCTAAGCTAACAGTTCAATACTCTAAAATTTGATTTTTATCAATGTTATTCAGTATTGAATGGATTATAATTATTCTTATAATCAACATTAATTGTTTTGATGGATTTTTGCATGTACCCAGCTAACAGGGGATGTTCTCAGAACTTTTTGGACAAACAACAGAACAAACATTCTTCCAGTAACATTATTAGAATGTTCGTTCAGAGTTATCTGGTCTCTAATAATGTTCTAAAAACAAGAGCACAAAAACATGGAACTTTTTTTGAAATTTTTAGTTGAATGTTCATCTGACGTGTTTCAGATCGTCCAGGGAACGTTCAAAAATAACATTCCCATAATGTTTGCAAAACCATAAAATAGAATGTTCCCTTAACATTCGGATATGAAAAAAAAAACAATTTCAAAAATTGGATGCTTGGAACATTCCGAGAACATTCAAAAAATTATGTATTCATAACTCACTGGGAACATTGGCAAAACGTTCTAAGAACATATTTTTTGTTGGCTGGGTAGTGTGGCAAACAATGCATTATGCCATTATTATCTGCAAAGGATACATGCGATACTGCTTTAGAATTTGACCAAAAGATGGTGTTTTAAAAGGCAGCATAGCCTTGTTTCCTATGTAGGCAGCACACTAGGTTTTGGAACAGATCTACTCATGAAGAGAAGTAAGCAAGAATACACACCAAAAACGAAATGACTCTTGGATCCTGGAGGAAAAGATTTGAGCAGATTGTGCAAGTAAGATAAAAGCAAGAAGAAACATGTTAGTGAAAGAGTGCACAGCAGTGCAGGAGAGGAAAATTCATCCACCAGCAAACGGAAACACTCAGAGGGTGGTGGGAACAAGAGATTTGAGTGCTAACATTAGGCTTGCAGTTTGGTCATGCACAAATATCAATGTTCAGTTCACCCTTGAAAGTGCATAAAATGTCAGTTTGGATGAATTCATACATACTGCATGTGTATGTTTGGTAAACCATATATGAAGCCACTGGCATATATTCTGAATCAATAAACTGCATTTACATAAAGTTGCTATTCTGATTTAGGACAACATGGAAGCAACAACGCATCTTACCGCAGACCCTCTCGAGTTCATCACTGCCGTCCCCACAGTCATCGTCGTTGTCGCATTTCCACTGGGCGCGGATGCAGCGGCCATTCATGCAAGTAAACTGGCCCGACTGACAGCGTGTGCCATTGTCAGGGATACAATGTTTGTTGTCGGCCAGATACCAACGGCCCTCAGAGGGACACTGACACTCTGCTCCCTGAGGACCTGGAGGAAATAGTGTTGTATTTTAAAACAAAGTTCTTAACATCATAATTTATCATATGATGCAATTTCATGTTTTCCTTTCTCTTTGGAGTGTTACAAGCTCTTGGTGCATAAAGAAGATCTGTAAAGTTGCAAAGACTAAAGTCTCAAATCCAAAGAGATATTCTTTATAAAGGTTAAGAGTCAGCCACGTTAAGAGTTTGTTCTAACACGCCCCCAGAAATTAGTCACTAATTTGGGAAAAGAGCTTTGGTTTCGGAGGATACTGGCTGTAAAAGCCATAAATTGTATTGCAAAAGCTTATTGTTTTGAAATATAAACCAACCTGGAGTGCAAATATGGCTGCATCCACCATTGAATTGTTCGCAGGGACTGCTGCACTGCTGCTGTTTGCTGTTGGAGAGCACGTGGATGTCCATGGGCCGTGATGGAAGGTTCTGTAGCATCACTCTCTGGTCGGAGCCATCGTGCTTGTTTGCACGGTAGATGCTGCGTGTGTTCCAGTCCGTCCAGTAGATATGCTGATCGTACACTGTCATTGCAAACGGGTAGATGGCGGTGCTTACGATGACCTCACGGTTAGTGCCGGTGAGGGAGCATCTCTCAATCTTCTGTCTGCATAGAGAGAACAGTAGACCTTTTCTTAAAATTATGTAGCCCAAACATTGCAGATGAAGTGTTGTTAATTAATAATATCAAAAGTGTCTGATATGAAAAAAATAGAAAAATATATATTTTTAAATATAGCTAAACTTATATAAGTAAATATTCTAATATATTTTTAATAAATTATTAAATAATTCAATTTATTATTAGATTATTATTATTTTATTATTAAAGGTAAATTATACAATTAAATAAAATTATAGATATTATATATTATATAGATATACATATATAGATATAGATATAAAGATGAAAAGATGAGATCTTACAAGCTGGCATCTGCCCAGTACAGCCTTTGATCCTCATAGTCTAGCGTCAGACCATTTGGCCAAACCAAGCTAGTGTTGACGATCTCTGTCCTGAAATTCCCTCCCAGAGTTGCACGTTCTATCTTTGCGTTGGTTCCCCAGTCTGTCCAGTACATATACCTGACCGCATATGAAGAGAAATGCATTTAAATTAGATGATAAAATGCCTCATTAAACATCTAAATCACAGTCTAACTGAATGGGAGACTCACCCTCTACAGGGATCCAGCATGATGGCTCTGGGTCTGGGCACCTGTGCTACAACAGTCCTCTGAGATCCATCCACTGCCATGGAGCTGATGCTCTGGTTAATATAGTCACTGTAATAGATCCTCTTATTGATCCAGTCATAGGCGATGCCATCAGGAGCTCCCAGATCTCCACAGAGAAGAAAATGTTCAAAAATACATAGCTTTAAAACTTTACAAGTAGCAGAAATCTGCCTAGCAACCACTCAGAACACTTTAATAATCGCCTAGCAACAGCCTTAGTTACTCGGAAACACCTTAGGAATCACCTGGTAACCATTTGGAACACTTCTGAAAATGCTTAGTAAAGCCTTAGATACCACTTAGCAACATCTTGGCAACCACCCATAACAAAGTAGCAACCATCTAGCAAGGTCCTAGCAACCACAGTAAATGCCTAGCAACTGCTTAGAAACTATTCAGAACATTTTAGGAACTTACCTAGAAACTGCCTAGCAACAACCTACACCTTAGCAACCACATATCGATGAATGTATGAAATGACCTTGTTAAGCCAGCTTGAAGAAATACATATATTTCTGGATTATAATTACAGATACAACATTAAAGATATAGTTCACCCAAAAATGAAAATTCAGTCAGCATTTACTCACCTACAGGTTGTTCCAAACCTGTTTGAGTTTCTTTTGTCTCTTGAACACAAAATAAGATATTTTGAAGAATGTTGGTAACCAAACAATTGACGGTAGCCATTGACTTCTATAAAAATGACTATGGAGGTCAATGGCTACTGTCAATTGTTTGGTTACCAACATTCTTCAAAATATCTTTTTTTGTGCTTAACAGAAGAAAGAAACTCATACAGGTTTGGAACAACATGAGGTGAACTATCCCTTTAAATCTAATTTTTGCTTAATTCTAATTTAATGTGGTTATCAGCAGTTTTAATCATTATATTTGGTTGTTGAACTGTATTTATCGGTGTGCTTGAGCAATCAGGCAGTGTTGCGGCTAACTGGAGATACTTATGCAACCCATCTTTTCAAATACAGAATATTGCTATAAAATACCAAAATCATGTTGCATGATGCAGACCAGTCTTCAAGGTGATTTCATTTGATTTATTGTTTTTTATTATATTATATTATATTATATTATATTATATTATATTATATTATATTCAGTGCTGGGTAGATTACTTACAAATTGTAGTCTGTTACTGATTACAAATTACATTATGGAAATTATAGTTTGTAACGTACTGGATTACACATATTAGGTAATGTATTGACTACTTTTGACCGAAAATATATTCCAATCTTTGTTATCAACATCATGAAGTCTAAAAAACATTACATTATGCCAGGGTTACCCAAACTAGGGTTCATGAATAAACTACAGGTAGTTTGGGAGTTGATGAAAAGCTGGAAGACTTTCCAAATGTATGAAAGCGGTAGAATTTTAGAAAGAAAATTTTCAAGAAAGAAAAAAAAGAAGAATTAAGGCAAATCAAATTATGAATTGTACTGCCATTGTGTGAATAATACATAATCTATAAAAAAGTGACTAATCTGATTATGAACATTTTAAACATAAATATAAATATGATTACAAGTACTTAATTTTTGGAATCTGATTACATAATACAGATTATATGTAATCAGTTACTACCCAGCACTGACTGCATTATGTTGTATTATATTATATTATATTTTAAATAATTATCTACAACACTTTGAGGGCGTATCAGGGCTTCTCAAACAGCTTTTGCACATTTTTTTTGCACAAATTTTACAGTGACTCTCAGACAATAGACATGATCCTAAATAACTCCAGAACTGAACATTTGCTCTGCTCAAACGTAAAATGACATTAACAAACATGTGAATTGTCTGCCTGAGAAACAAATAACTTCTCTCACACTTTATTACTTTTTTTATATTTCACAATAAAAGAACAAGTTTGCTTACATGGTACATAAGGCCTAATTAACCTCCAGTCTGCAAACTAACCACTGTAAATGTCATGCGACATACTTTGTCAAGCCAACATTCAAAGATTGCCTTAATGAACTTTCTAGTTAAACCGGCAGTGTCAGGGTGCATTAGGAGCTTAAATAAGCTGCTCACCTGAGGCCACCTCTGTCGCAGGAGAGGCAGGTGAAGCCAAAGTAATGAAGCTAATCTTGCTCTGGCCCGCTCCCGAGCTCTGGGTGAAATAGATCCTGCCATCCAACCGGTCGAAATCAAGGGCTACCGAAGTCCGGGGCACATTAACCACGGGAAAGGGCAGAGAATGATCCTCTGGATCCAGCCGCAGAGATCGTACAGTGCTTTCGGTCGTATAGATAAGGTAGTCATCCCGGGATACCACACAACTGCTGCTATCTGCAGCCAGATTCCCAAAGGCACACGAACACTTCCTCGTCTGAGTTCCTGGGATGGCGAAGCAGAAGTGAGAGCAGCCGCCGCTAGACTCCAAGCAGGGGTTGTTATGGAGCTCGTGGGCTGAACTTGGCTGCATTCTCCGGTCGTAGATCGTGACGTCCCGCAGCATGTTGATGTTGTCTCGGATCACGAGCGGCTGGTCGGTCGCGCCTGGCTGTTTGCTCGTTTGGAAGACTTTCTTTAGGTTTCTGTCCACCCAGATTACAGTCCCCTCAAACACGGTGATGCCATACGGAGTCGGATAGCGACTCCCATACCGTACGATCTCCGTCTCGCCCCCCTCGGGCCGGACTCGTGCGATCATGTCCAGGGAATCGTCCACCCAGTAGATGTATCCGTCTCGGTGGTCCAAAGCCAGGCCTCTGGGGGTGACGATGCCTGAGGAAACCAGCACAGTCCGGTTGGAGCCATCTAGAAAAGCTCGCTCGATTTTGGGGGTCTGTCCATAGTCGGCCCAGAAGAGGTATCTGTTCATGGGGTCCACCACAATATGACGAGGCATGTCTACTTGGGTCTTGAGAAGAACACGACGGAACGTGGTATTGAGTCGAATCACTTCAATGTACGTCTCAGTCAAGAAGGCATTGGTGAAATAGAGGTTTCCTGTGGAAAGACAAAGACGAGACACAATATTTGGTAAACCCGGACACTTAATGTTGCTTTGAGAGATTAAGGACCAAACACTTTGTTTATCTATGTACATATGCACTAGATGGATATCTACACTTTTCAGCCTCTTGCACCATTAGTGAAAGTGAGTGCATCATGAGAGTTGCATTTCAAAGATGGCATGCCAAGTTATAGTCCTTTATGAACCTTGTCATAGAGAGTCAAATAATAAGAACAAAAAAGAACAATATGTGCAACAAAACATAAGCAAATTTGTTTGTTTTGTTTCATGCAAGATCAAAGCCCTTTTTTTTTAGCCATGGTTAAGTAGAAAGTATATAAAGTACTATAAATATATATTTAAATAAATAAATCACTATCATTAAGCGTACGGAACCTGGGCGTTCTGCTAGATGAGTCTTTAAAGGAACACTCCACTATTTTTGAAAATAGGCTCATTTTCCAACAGTTAAACAGTTGATTTTTTACCATTTTCAAATCCATTCAGCCGATCTCCGGGTCTGGCGGTAGCACTTTTAGCTGTAGCTTAGCGCAGATCATTGAATCTGATTAGACTGTTAGCACTCTTTGGTCATTTTTGAGCGAGATGCTAACGGTCTAATCAGATTCAATGATCTGCGCTAAGCTACAGCTAAAAGTGCTACCGCCAGACCCGGAGATCGGCTGAATGGGTTCGAAAACAGTAAAACTCAAATATTTAACTCTAGGGGAGTTGGAAAATGAGCCTATTTTCAAAAATAGTGGAGTGTTCCTTTAAACCTTGACAAACACATTTCTTCTGTAATAGGCTCTAGTTTTGATCAACTTCGTCTGTCGTCAAAAATCAAACCTTTCCTAAATCATAAAACTCTAGAGATGGCTGTTCATGCTTTTATTACCTACAATTGGGCCGTACAGACATTTATAATGATTTCAAACAAATACTGTTCTTCTGAACTTTCTATTCATCAAAGAATAATGAAAAAAACTATGTATCATGGTTTCTGCAAATATATTAAGCAGTACAAATGATTTCAACATTGATAATAATAGGAAATGTTTCTTGAGCAGCAAATCAGCATATTAGAACGATTTCTGAAGGATCACGTGACACTGAAGACTGAAAATGCAGCTTTGCATCACAGGAATACATTATTTCATAGTAATTTATAGTTTAGTTATTTATATTTATTAGTAAATTATAAAATTATTTTAAAATATATTTAAATAGAAAACAGTTGTTTTAAATTAAAATAATATTTAACATTTTTCTGTATTTCTACTGTAAATTAATGCAATTCTGGTGAGCAAAAGAGACATTTAAGTGGTAGTGTATATATATATATATTAAGATTTATTGAGAGAATAAAACAACTATAATGTTGTTTTAATGTTGTCAAAGCAAATTAGGTTAAATTTGGCAGCCTTGCTTATTCACATATTCAGGTCAAAAGTGTATGTTTAACAAGCTATGGTTCACTGAGGCCTGAACCAACTGAGCCTCTTTTCTGTCATATGTTAACCTTTAATCTTCTCTAACGCCACCTGTCTGTGCTTATACTGATGCGAGTTCATGTTAATGTCCCTACATTAAGACTGTCTCCACTCTGACTTCTAAAGCTGCTCTAGAACATTCCTCACGTAACACTCCATGAGTCCAGTGTATCTGAGGTACTTGGCATTAGTCTTCACATTCCTTTGGAAGTACTTCACTAGTTTTAGAATGTGGACAAGTTTGTTTCAATCACATCGTCACAATTGTACTGTATGACCAGAGTCAACCAAAGTTACCACATAAAACCCCTCACCTGCTGCCCAGTCTACAGCAATGCCTCGTATGCCATTGCGTCCGATTCCAGAGGTGACAATGCTGCGGAATCCAGATCCGTCCGGTTTGATCCGGCGGATTCCGTTCTGAGACGCCACGGTGCTGCTGAAGTCACACCAGTAAATGAAACCGGAAGGCATGTGCACGTCTACATGAAGAGCATTGCGGCCTACAGGACACACACAGACACAGACGCATACAAAATGATGCTAGCAATATACAATAAAGCAACATTGTGAACAAATGTGCTTTTTATTTGGCTGTAAAGCTTTAATAGTGTCTCTGACTTAAATATTAGTAACAAAAATGAGTTGCTAATTTATCCTAAAAAATTATATAGTATTTATTACATATATGACTTTTTCTAAATAATAAATAAGAATATTTATTATTTTTATTACAAAATAATAATAATTTTTTTTATTTATAGTATGAAGAATATCACATAAAAGATAGATAGATAGATAGATAGATAGATGTGGTTACATTACAATAGTGAATGGAGATATATATATATATATATATATATATATATATAATTATAAAAAAATATAATTTTTATACATATGGTCATTTTTATATATAGTTTATGTAAAAATTATACATTATTCTAATTGTAATAATTTTTTAGCTTTAATAAAAACTACTATATAAAATATAAAACATATTTAATACATAAATATATTGTAATGATATAATATATTATTATACTATATTATATTAATTAAATAAATTATACTATTTGATAGAATAGTATTTTTAATAATTTTTTTTCTATACCACCCAGTCCTACTGAAACCCACCTCTGCCTGCTACAGGCACCATAGACTCCGAGTGATCCGCTTCCTCCAGACTGAAGCCCTTGATGGCAGTGAGCATAGAGATCACCACATAGGATTGGTATGGAGAACAGGTTCTGTTATCAGCACTGAGTTTGAACCCAGTCGCACAGGCGCAGCTGAACAGGCCACCGGGACGAGGCAGACACAACTGCTCACATGTCCCCACGTTATTACTGCAGCCGTTAGACGATCCTGCTGAGGCTACAGATAGACAGACAGACGGCAGATAAAGAGAATGAGAAACAGATATATAATGCTGCAAATAGGTAACCATAAGAGTACATGATCCTGACTCATACCTATCTATTTTGGCAATGTGTACACATTCCTGGTGCATATCAGTGTGTAGCAGTACTGATATATTGGGACTCTGCTTTGCTAGCACTTCCAGATCTTACTGGATGGACTTATACAATAGACGGAGTTCACTGCCCTGGAGAATGAACATGTGCAATGAACACCGAACAAAGGGACACTGATTCTTCTCCACATAAAGCTGAGTGTCCCCCTGAGGCAGAGGGGAACTAATTGGTAAACTGATATCCTATTGAAAGTCATTCATCCCGCTCTGGTAATTGCTACACGGCCATCAAGGTTATGACGACTTCAAGAAAAGACCACCCTACGTCAACCGCAGAATGAATCAGAGATGAATGCTCAAAAATGGCACCGTGAGATGCATTTTTCTTGTCATTACTTGTTTTCTGTATAATATTTGGCAAAACTGTATGTAAAAAAATCATGCCAATAAAGTACTTTAAATTGAATTTAAATTAATAAAAAATTGCCTATTTTTCCCAACATGAGGATGTGATGTGTAGTTTTATGTTTTTTAGAGTTCATAGAGTTTTTTTTTGAGTTGTTTATTAGAGTTCATTAGCTTAGCAGCATGCTAACACTGCATAAAGCTGTATAATGGCTTGATAAATGTCTATATTTGTGTGTGATGTGAAGTTTTTCATGTTAGAGTTAGAGTTCATGTTGTTAGCTTAGCAACGTGCTAACACCAAACTCCATTGAAATCAATTGTGCATCTTCTGTGTGCTTTGCGTAGGAGGAGCTATTTGTATGATGCACTGAGTTACTGCCTATCTAGAGACTTGTTTTTTCATCTAATTTTTTTGATAATTGTTTTTTCATCCAATTTCGTTTTTTCATCCAATTTCAGAAGGAAGCTACGGAGCCCCGCACATGACATGCAAGAAAAAATACATAAATCGTGCACACGATTACTAATTCGTTCCCTCGATTTGCTAAATTGTGCACACAATTTACTAATTCGTTCTCTCGATTTATAAATCGTGTGCACGATTTATGTATTTTTTCTTGCATGTCATGTGCGGGGCTCCGTAGCTTCCTTCTGAAATTGGATGAAAAAACGAAATTGGATGAAAAAACAATTATCAAAAAAATTAGATGAAAAAACAAGTCTCTAGATAGGCAGTAACTCAGTGCATCATACAAATAGCTCCTCCTACGCAAAGCACACAGAAGATGCACAATTGATTTCAATGGAGTTTGGTGTTAGCACGTTGCTAAGCTAACAACATGAACTCTAACTCTAACATGAAAAACTTCACATCACACACAAATATAGACATTTATCAAGCCATTATACAGCTTTATGCAGTGTTAGCATGCTGCTAAGCTAATGAACTCTAATAAACAACTCAAAAAAAAACTCTATGAACTCTAAAAAACATAAAACTACACATCACATCCTCATGTTGGGAAAAATAGGCAATTTTTTATTAATTTAAATTCAATTTAAAGTACTTTATTGGCATGATTTTTTTACATACAGTTTTGCCAAATATTATACAGAAAACAAGTAATGACAAGAAAAATGCATCTCACGGTGCCATTTTTGAGCATTCATCTCTGATTCATTCTGCGGTTGACGTAGGGTGGTCTTTTCTTGAAGTCGTCATAACCTTGATGGCCGTGTAGCAATTACCAGAGCGGGATGAATGACTTTCAATAGGATATCAGTTTGTGTACCCGATTTAGCAAATCGAAGGAACAAATTAGTAAATCGTGCGCACAATTTATAAATCGAGGGAACAAAATAGTAATCGTGTGCACGTTTTAGTTCATCGAGGGAACGAATTAGTAAATAGTGTGCACGTTTTAGTACATCGAGGGAACGAATTAGTAAATCATGTGCACAATTTATAAATCAAGGGAACGAAATAGTAAATCGCACACACAATTTAGCCTACTATTTTTTTCCTGCATGCCATCATATCAGTGTGTAGCAGTACTGATATATTGGGACTCTGCTTTGCTAGCACTTCCAGATCTTACTGGATGGACTTATACAATAGACGGAGTTCACTGCCCTGGAGAATGAACATGTGCAATGAACACCGAACAAAGGGACACTGATTCTTCTCCACATAAAGCTGAGTGTCCCCCTGAGGCAGAGGGGAACTAATTGGTAAACTGATATCCTATTGAAAGTCATTCATCCCGCTCTGGTAATTGCTACACGGCCATCAAGGTTATGACGACTTCAAGAAAAGACCACCCTACGTCAACCGCAGAATGAATCAGAGATGAATGCTCAAAAATGGCACCGTGAGATGCATTTTTCTTGTCATTACTTGTTTTCTGTATAATATTTGGCAAAACTGTATGTAAAAAAATCATGCCAATAAAGTACTTTAAATTGAATTTAAATTAATAAAAAATTGCCTATTTTTCCCAACATGAGGATGTGATGTGTAGTTTTATGTTTTTTAGAGTTCATAGAGTTTTTTTTTGAGTTGTTTATTAGAGTTCATTAGCTTAGCAGCATGCTAACACTGCATAAAGCTGTATAATGGCTTGATAAATGTCTATATTTGTGTGTGATGTGAAGTTTTTCATGTTAGAGTTAGAGTTCATGTTGTTAGCTTAGCAACGTGCTAACACCAAACTCCATTGAAATCAATTGTGCATCTTCTGTGTGCTTTGCGTAGGAGGAGCTATTTGTATGATGCACTGAGTTACTGCCTATCTAGAGACTTGTTTTTTCATCTAATTTTTTTGATAATTGTTTTTTCATCCAATTTCGTTTTTTCATCCAATTTCAGAAGGAAGCTACGGAGCCCCGCACATGACATGCAAGAAAAAATACATAAATCGTGCACACGATTTATAAATCGAGAGAACGAATTAGTAAATTGTGTGCACAATTTAGCAAATCGAGGGAACGAATTAGTAAATCATGTGCACAATTTATAAATCAAGGGAACGAAATAGTAAATCGCGCACACAATTTAGCCTACTATTTTTTTCCTGCATGCCATGTGCGAGGCTCCGTAGGAAGCAGCCTATGAAGGTAATAGACAACAAGAAAGCTTACTAGGTTTTGGAACAGAGCCATTATGTTATAAGTAGTTATAAGCAGTTTTTATTATACTCACAGTCTCTGTAGTGTACTTTGAGTACTCTCAGACCGGCCACGTTATCCCGCATTACAACCCGGTTGAGTCCCGTGGCTTTGTCGACGCGTTCAATCACTTCAAAGTCTCGATCTGTGAAGTACAGGTAGGAGTCGTATACAGCCACACCCCACGGATGGGACAGTCCATTCACCATAGTGATGCGGTTTGATCCATCGGGATCGCCGCGCTCGATCTGAAACAATAGAAAACAGTTATTTTTGAAATGCAGCCTTGGTAAGCAAAAGAGACTTCTTTCAAAAAAATAAAAAATCCTATATATTGTATATGCCAATTAATTCATCACTATTCATTCAATCCCTTAATTAATCAATGCATGCAACTACATTAAAGGGTTAGTTCACCAAAAAATTTAAATTAGCCCATGAATTACTCACCCTCAAGGCATTCTAAGTGTATATGACTTTCTTCTTTCAGATGAATCCAGTCGGAGTTATATTAAAAATTGTCTTTGATCTTCCAAGCTGTTTAATGGCAGTCGGCGGGTGTTGCATGCATCAGTCCAAAAGAAGTTAAATAAAGCGCATCCATCCATAATAAAAAGTGCCTCACATGGCTCCGGGGGGTGAACAAAGGCCACCTGTAGTGAATCGATGCGTTTTTGTAAGAAAAATATCTATATTTAAAACGTAATAATCAATTTAATCTAGCTTGCGCTCACTGTTGTACACGGAAGCAGCTCCGGGCGGATGACGTATGAGTTCAGCGTTGCGCATGCGCCGCTCAGAAGTGACGCTCGCGGAAGCGCAATGAGGTCAGCTCTGCGCATGCGCCGCTCAGAAGTGACGCGCGCAGGGGAGAGATCAAAACAAAACAATGGTCACTTATTAGTACAAAATGAGGATTTGTAAAGAAGAGTGTCGGAGGATTTCGATATAAGCCAAGAGGAGACTGGTTTTCCTTTGCTAAAGTAAGGAAACTTTGCTTCCTTTGCTCCTGTTAACAAACGTTGGTTTTCACGAGACTCACCGGCACATGCGCAATGCCGACATCTTACGCCATCCTCCCGGAGCTGCTTCCGTGTACAACTGTTGGCGCAAGCTGGATTAGAGTGATTATTACGTTTTGAATATGGATATTTTTCTTACAAAAACGCATCGATTCGATACAGAACGCCTTTGTTCACCCCCTGGAGTCATGTGAGGCACTTTTTATTATGGATGGATGCACTTTATTTGACTTCTTTTGGACTGATGAACTGCAATACCCGCTGACTGCCATTAAACAGCTTGGAAGAT
>NW_015506092.1:242416-257463 GCF_001515645.1 Sinocyclocheilus grahami | reverse complement strand
GCGAATCAATGCGTTTTTGTAAGAAAAATATCCATATTCAAAACGTAATATTCACTTGAATCTAGCTTGCGCTCACTGTTGTAAACAGAAGCAGTTCCGGGGGAATGACATATGAGGATTTGCGCATGTGCCGCTCAGAAGTGACACTCGCGGAAGCGCAGGGGAGAGATCAAAACAAAACAACGGTCACGAATTAGAAGTACAAAACGAGGATTTGTAAAGAAGAGTGTCGGAGGATTTCGATATAAGCCAAGAGGAGACTGGTTTTCCTTTGCTAAAGTAAGGAAACTTTGCTTCCTTTGCTCCTGTTAACAAACGTTGGTTTTCACGAGACTCACCGGCACATGCGCAATGCCGACATCTTACGCCATCCTCCCGGAGCTGCTTCCGTGTACAACTGTTGGCGCAAGATGGATTAGAGTGATTATTACGTTTTGAATATGGATATTTTTCTTACAAAAACGCATCGATTCGATACAGAACGCCTTTGTTCACCCCCTGGAGTCATGTGAGGCACTTTTTATTATGGATGGATGCACTTTATTTGACTTCTTTTGGACTGATGAACTGCAATACCCGCTGACTGCCATTAAACAGCTTGGAAGATTAAAGTAAATTTTTAATATAACTCCCGATTGGATTCATCTGAAAGAAGGAAGTCAAATACGCCTTGGACGGCTTGAGGGTGAGTAAATATTGGGCTAATTTTCATTTTTGGGTGAACTATCCGTTTAACGTTTCTGACTGCCGTACCACGCCAGTTCCTGTAACAGCCCAGTAGAGCTTGTTCTCTCTGATGTCTATAGTTATGAACTCCACATGTTCCAGATTATGGGTGAAGAGGATGGCCGCGTTGGAGCCGTCCATATCTGCCGACGCCACCTTGGCAGGGATCCCGCTCTCTGTTCCCTGATCTGTCCAGTACATCTTTCTAAAACAAAGACAGAACATCACTAAACAGAATCGCATGTATGCAAAACATAGCATATAGGAAATACTGCTCTTTTGCATCTGCGTTTGTATACAAATACAGCAATTTCATGCTTCTACAAGTACATATATTCTAAGGACTGATCATGACTATGTGTGCTTTATGTTAACTGTTGTTTAGCATGCTTAGGCAGTTCAGTCCTGACAGATGGAATTAAATCGGCTGGAGCTTGTTGAATTTGGTGATCAGGGTTAATTCCAGACCTCTGCTTATCTGGACTTACCCACGTGCCGGATCCACCGCAATGCCAACGGGAGCTCCTGCACCAGTAGGTGAGCCGTTGTTAGTGATGAGAGTCTTTCTGTACTGAATTTCTCCTTTTAGCCTGAGAACCTGAAACAAATCAAATTGGGTTTGTCACAATAACAGTACCAGTGAAATTTCTTAATTATAAATACCACTTTCTATACAGCAGCAAAACTGGTATGCTGCACTAAAAATAGTAACATCTGGATTAACTGGTTTTATTCAAATAACATTTTTTATTTAGCATCACTGTTTTAACCCAGGTTTAATAAACTTTTTTATTAAAAAGTTAAGTATTTAAAATGTAAAAAAATTTAAAATAAAATAAAAGTATAAGGTTTAACAAATTTTAAAAAATCTAAATTATGTAAATATTTCCTCAGGTTGTTCAAGTAATAATTCAAATAAATAACAAAAAATAAGTAATGAACAAAGAAAAAAAGATTACAAATCAATAAAACAAAGAAAAACAATAAAAAGTTTTTCACCTAGTAGCAGTACCAAGTATTCAAGTAAATATTCAGAAATTGAAACCTAATGTACATGTCTAATTTTTTACATACAGTATATATTATATTATATATTGCATATATTATTTATATTTTAGTTCTGCCTGTTTACATTTACTCAAGACAAACTGACAGTGTTTGCAGTAATACCTCATCAAATATAGGTATTACATTTATTTATTTATGTACCGAAAAAATTATGATTTTCATTGAAAATGTCATTTTTAACATAGTTATTTTAGTATTACTTGTAACAAAATTATTTATAACAAACCCATATTGTGTTTTTATTGATTTATATATATATATACATATATATATATATATATATATATATATATATTTATTTTTTTGCAGTGTACTCTAAGTACACTTAAGTGGCCTTTTATTTCAGTAATGTTTTATGCATTATCTGCAAGTTTGTTTTTTAAAATATACTTCTAAGATTTGAAATACACCACAAGTGCTCATTCAATACAATTAAGCACACACATATTTTTCACGATGGATAGCAGAGATTCCCAGAATTAGGTCTCATCCCAATGCATTTAGTCGTGCAGATATGAGGGACTGGTGAAAAATGCCCTGTAGTGTAAACATCACTGTGTCAGCACAGTTGATTGCAATAAACAGCCCATTCAATCACCATTTGTCTGGATTAATTGTTAAACTCTCATGGAAGAATGCACTCGACAGCGCTAACAAAAGCTGAAACCTGAGCGAGGTTGAGAGTTTGCACTAAGAGAATGTTAAGGGCTTCTTAAGACTAAAGGCCTCTTGCATGCTTTCATCCGTTACCGCCAGCTAAGCTGAGGGCTTTTATAATAGTAAATGTTTGCCTCTGCAAAGAAGCTTACTAAGTAAATTGAAAATGGGTTGTTGTTGAAAAGTTTTCATTCCCCTGAAATCTATATCCAATTTTAACAGAAGACTGCTTCATTCATTCACTGTGAAGCAGATTAAGTGGACAGAGGTCAGCGTTAAAGACATAAACACATGCATTATTCATTAAAAACAGCCACAAGCAGGAATAAACTGTTAAACTCATTGCACTAATTTATCTTGTCCATTGCGTATTCATTAAAGTCCTTTTAGATAGAGCAGTTAGCATCAACCTCTTTCCCTCAACAAAAATCCAATAGGATTTTCCCATTGGCTTTTGGCCAATAACCAACAAAAGTCTATGATTCTTACACTTTTTGTTCATTAAGAAAATCTTCACAAATGAACACAACTTTTTATGAATTTTGAAGCCTACATACAAACAACCAGAAGCAAAAAGCTAAAGTTACACTATAAATGAGCTACATCTTGGTCACATGACTACATTGTCACCACCATTGAGTTTACTGACATCTCTTTCAAACTCTATTTAAAAGTTGGAAAGGGTGTAAAAATTAGTATTTTGATGTGATGCTATTTAATGCCCTTAATAACCTCTGTAGTCCCATTTAGCCACTTGTTAGCAATTGCCTTATTCAAGATACATAAAAGCTTAAAAAAATCACAAGTGGGGTATTTCTGATTTATTTTATGCTGTAGAATAAAATGTGAACATATCTTGAGCTTGTTTTAAGCACAGACCATATTTCAAGCATTTAATCAAAAATCCATTAAAAAAAACCTATTGACTTTGGGACGATAGAAATGAAACAAAAAACAAAATTTTTTGCATATTTGTCACACTGAAAAGATTCAGATCATCAAACAAATTTCAATATTACACAAAGATAATGCAAGTAAATACAAAATGCAATTTTTAAATGATGATTTCTTTCAGGGGCAATTCATTTTTCACGTAGGGCCATGTAGGTTTGGACAGCTTTGATGATCTGAATCTTTTAAGTGTGACAAATATGCAAAAAATTAAAAAAAACTTTTCACACCACTGTAGACCAAAACCACTTTTTGTACCAGGCTGTAAACATTTTTTTCTGCTGTAAAGTTGGGCATTTTAACATGGGGAGTCTATGGGACTGACTCCCTTTTGGAGCCAGCTTATTTATGATGCACTGAAAAAACAGATAAAAAACAGATACATCGGTCGATGTATCTCGTACCTCTAGCACATGTGAACTGGTCAGTGGCAAGAGTCCATCCAGACGGACAGGCACAGGAGTAGAACCTGGGGCCGATCGCTGACAGGAGGCAGATATGAGTGCAGGGGCTCGAACGGGGGTCACAGGGGTTATAACCTGCAGGAAAAACACATTGAAGCTTTGAAGTCAACACGAAGGACTATATTTCATTTTTATAACATGTTTATGGTTTTATGCAGTACAGTTTACTGGTGCATGTTATTCTAAAGGATGTTATTCTTAGATCGACATACAAAAAGGTAAAATATTATGCTTATATTGTAATCATTATGAACACAAGCAGTATATTCTGATAATGTTCTTTACGTGTGTTTTACTGTTAGTCAACACTAGGGTTGTGACAGTGAGGAAATTTTCCCACCGGTTAATCGACGTGTGACAACACCGGTAATACCGGTATCACCGCGGGGGCGTTCCCTCTTTTCCTCGCTTTCCTTCGCTTTTAAACAACTTTCGCTTTCAAATAGCGGCAATTTGGCATAAAGCAATTGTTCGTTTTTAGTCAGTTTGAATTTCCTCTCTTTTCCTCGCTTTCAAATAGCTTAAAAGCACTGTGCGCATTTTACTTTCACTTTCGAATTTAAAATAATAAAATATTTCAAATAACATTTTAAAAATGTAAGCGTTAATAATCAAAATAAATAAATAAATAAATAAAGTCTTCGATACTAAGAAATAACACAAATGAAAGTATGAGAGTTATGAAGTGACCAAAATGTTAAACAACACACTTGATGCTTTTCATTCACTATCCAATCAAATTCATTCAATCTAATAAAAAATTAAACAAATAAAAAAATGAATACAATTTTATTTTTGCAATGAAATTCATTAGAATGCACAATTTCTATTTGCATACAAAACTCCAATTCCAATCATTCAAGCATAATTCTTTAAATCAAAAGGCTTTCACAATGATGAGAAACATAATTCAGTCAAGTGTGTCCAACTTTTGACTGGCAGTCAGTGTTTTGTGCTTCATATTTGGATCGCAATATGTGATTATAATTTAAAGTACACCGTTATCTCAAAACATATCAAATAACCCTGACAGGACTAGAAATGAATCCAAATATGCATCAGCTCTCAGTTATAAAACTATGCAAGACATATCTGACATGGCCAAATAGAAGGTTAAAAAAAGAGTCCCGTTGAAAAGCAACATTCAGAAAGAAGATGAGGTATATCGGATGACAGCATTTTTCAACAGCTTATCTCGACGGAATGGGCTCTTGTCAGTGGCAGAGCTCATAAACAACCCTTTGTTTGGTGATTACCACCTAATTACCCCCATAAGAAAGTTTGTGACTGACATTATGTTATTTGTCTTATCTGTGGTAATACGAGAGGCTACACTAGACCCCGCTGAGTAGGTCCAGTTGGCCTCCAGAGTCCGACCGTGGCTCCACTCCACTAATATCTGTCTTAGCACTGTCAGAGATCACAAAGCTCAGAGGAGACGCACAAACCTGAGGCCTTGCAGGTGCGTCCGTCTGCCTCTAGAGTGTATCCATCCTGACAATGGCAGCGGAAGGAGCCTCTCTCGTTGAAGCAGTGCTGACTGCAGACGCCCGGAGGATGGCATTCATCGATGTCCTCACACGTCTTTGAGTCGTTACTCAGCTGGAAGCCCATAGGACACGTGCACTGGGCTCCAAACGGGCCCTGAATGCAGCCGTGAGTGCAGCCCGCATTGTTATCCGAGCAGCTCTCCTGATCTATGAGGAAGCAGAAAAGTTCAGATGAATGACAATGTGAAGAAAAAGCATGCATGAAGACACAAGTTATTCTGCGAACATGCTGAGCACAACCATTAAAGGGGATGCTTATTAGGGCTGAGCAATATATAAAAAATCTGTATATTTCTATATTTACTATAAAAATGCATAGAAAGTTTTTCTTTTCTTTTCATTCAAATGAACACTTTTTGTGACCAAAGAGCCATTTTAATACATTTAAAAAGTTTGATGCAAGACAGGGTTATTATATTTAACTAAAACCATAAAATTAAAATGAAAACGTAAATTATAAAAATAAAATAATTTAAACTATTAGTAAAAACTATAATAGTATCTCAATGATGCTACAATTACACTGATGCAAAAAGTAAAAAACAGTAAAAAATTATAGTTAAAAATAACCAAGGGAAGTTTTTCACTAAAATCATTCACACTATTAATAAAAACTATAATAGTATCTCACCGATGCTACAATAACACTGATGAAAAAAGTAAAATTATAGTTAAAAATGACCAAAAACAGCAATATTTATCTACATATAGTTATATTAAAATATTTTAATATACAAAAGAATGCCACATGGACACAATAATCAGTGAATCGGTTCGTCTGTTAGAAAAGTAATCAAAATTACAAACTCAAAAGTAATTTTTGTTACTAAAGTTAAAATAAGAGTTGCAAAACAAAAAGGATTTGCAAAACTAATTGAATGACACTGTCTTTTAAGGAAATGTAATGTTCAAAACTTTTTAAATTTTTAATTCAAATAAACCATTTTGTGACCTAACAGCCATTTGTGCCAATTAAATTCAAAATGCATAATGCAAGTAAAATACAGTAAAAATAATAAGTTAAAAGTAAGGCATATTTTCCACAGTTCTTCACTAAATGAACAATGAATGAAGAATAATATTAAAAAAATTGTTAACATATTTTCATGCACCATCTACATTAATTTATATTAAAGCATTTTAATATAGAAAAATGCCACATGAACAGTTCTGTGAACATTACAGATGATGCAAACTAATCAGTTGCTATGTTTACATGCACAATTTTTGGTTCAATCGTGCTGAATTCATTCCGATTGATGAATCTGAATGTAGTGTTTACATGAACGTTCGGGTTGATGTGTGCGTTTATGTCACAAGCTTCAAATCGGAATTTGATTTGAATGAGGTTGTCCTGCTCCAGGGTGATTTGGGAGGTTGTCCTGCTCCACTTCACAGTTGCCGAGTGAAAGGAGAGTTTTATAATGACAGGACACGCATTTATACAACACTTTATTCAACAGGAAGAACCGCTCGTTCGGCGCGTCATACGCTATTTCTGCATCATTGCACATGTGCAGTCCTTTCAGTTTCGGGAGTGTTTACATGTACTCTCAGTCGTATTAGAAACGGAATAAATCACCCCCTTCAATCCGATCGAGCTCAATCAGATCGATTAAAGTGTTTACATGAAGGCTTTTCAGTTCGATTGAGCCGTCAATCCGATTACAAACGGATTATTTGGTCGGGTTATGTAAACGTAGCCACTGAATCGGTTTGGCTGTTGGAAAATAAGTCAAACTAACCTACTCTAATGTCGTTTTTGCTACTAAAGTTTAAATAAACAAAAAAGGATTGGCAAACCCAATCTAATGTCACTGTCCTCAAGAAAACTCAATGTCCCAAAAAGTGCATTAAAATCATCATAATATTCATGATGTTGCTTAATTTCCAAAATCATTATGAATATATTGTGAATATTCAATATATTGCCCAGCCCTAATGTTTACTGTTAAAATCTAAGCTACTTTGGTGGTTGTGTACCATTTCTATGGACTAACACTAGTGGTCGACCGATATTGGTTTTTTTGACATCCGATGCAGATGCTGATATCTTGCAAAGCAGGCTGGCCGATGGCCGATATAATTTTATTTATTTTAATTGATGTTTAAGAAATTTGAAATCATTTGAAAATGGATTAAAAAGTAAATGTTAAATAAGCATACTTATACTTTAGATGACAAAGTATTTTTCACAAATAAATAAATATTTAATAAAAAATATAATAAAAAAGGAAGTAAACCCTGTAACCAACAGGGCACTCAGTATTCTGGGAAGTTTGTGTGCATTGGGATTTGGGAATCATATTTTTTCAAATAAAGGCAAGGTAACACTCATTTTACATACAGCACACAGTGGAAATTACATGAATATGGCTGAGGGCAAATGCATAAAGCACAGCATAATTTGAAATCATGAGTTTAAAGTTTGTCGATCGCACGTCTCCTGTGAAGCTGAACTCTCCACCTGTCCATTCCATTCGCACGGACCGACCGTCACACAGAGAGATGCCGCTGTCAGCGCCGTCAAAATAAACATATGTTGCACCATCAAAATAAAAGTCCCGCCTCGAACACATCGGCCAAACAGGAAAACTTATCAGCCGATGCCGATATTTAAAAAAAATGGCAAATATCGGCCGATATAGCAGCCTTGGCGATATATCGGTCGACCACTAACTAACACATGTAATTTTTTTCAAAAACAGTACTACAAACTACATCTCTAAGTGTCTATAATGCTAAACACACACAATCCTGCCATATTTAGACACTCTGGACGGTTAGTGAGTACAGCCAGACAGATACTGGGATAGATTAGTGCTTCATGCAGAGGATTGTGGGTGATTAGGGATTTAGCCTACCTGGTAAGGGCTCATCTGTGAGAGGGGAGAGCAACATGGAAGGAAAATCACAGATCATTGCAATGTTAATTTCCAGATTAGCTAAACACATGCATGATTTGATGACACATGGGATTTATAACACAGACGACAAACTGAAATATTCCATGTATTGAAATCAACCGACTGACCACATGGATTGTCATTTAATGGTTTCAATATCAACAGAAATATAAAAGATTTTAATGCAAACGAATGTTCTGACTTAAGGCTGATGATACACGGGGCAACATTTTGAGCAATGTTGCTGGGCAACATTGGTGAGACACAGGGCCCCGACCGATCTAAAGTATCCAGATAGAAATTTGTTACCCATTCTCAATGGGAAAGTGCCCAAGAAACATTGCTCAAAAAAAGTTGTCCTGCAAAATTGCTCAAAAAGTTGCCCCGTGTATCATCAGCCTTAACGCAAGATAAGCTCCAACAACAGTTTGTGACATGAATGTGGGTAACCAAACAGTTGCTGGACCCCATTGATTTCCATAGTATGGACAAAAATTTAAAAATAAAAAAAGTTAATGGGCACCATAAACGGTTGGGTTACCCACATTCTTCAAAATGTCTTCTTTTACGTTCAACAGAAGAAAGTAACTCATACAGGTTTGAAACAACTTGAGGGTGAGTAAATGATGACAAGGCTGATGATACACGGGGCAACATTTTGAGCAATGTTGCTGGGCAACTTTGGCTAATGTTGCCATCAACGGGCAACCAGGTGAGACACAGGGCCCCGACCGATCTAAAGTATCCAGATAGAAATTTGTTACCCATTCTCAATGGGAAAGTGCCCAAGAAACATTGCTCAAAAAAAGTTGTCCTGCAAAATTGCTCAAAAAGTTGCCCCGTGTATCATCAGCCTTAACGCAAGATAAGCTCCAACAACAGTTTGTGACATGAATGTGGGTAACCAAACAGTTGCTGGACCCCATTGATTTCCATAGTATGGACAAAAATTTAAAAATAAAAAAAGTTAATGGGCACCATAAACGGTTGGGTTACCCACATTCTTCAAAATGTCTTCTTTTACGTTCAACAGAAGAAAGTAACTCATACAGGTTTGAAACAACTTGAGGGTGAGTAAATGATGACAGAGTTTTCATTTTTGGGTGAACTATCCCTTTAAGAATGTTTACCCATATAGGCAGCTCATTAAGTTTAAGAACAAAGCCAAGATTTTCATTAGGGAGCTAATAGATAAAGGCTAACCATCAACTTCTAATCTTAACAAAAACTAGTCAATATCTTATATGCTTTATTTATAAAGTTTATACACCATTCAAATACCATTAAAAATTTATACTTTTATTCTGCAAGGATAGATTTAATTGATCAAAAGCAACAGTAAAGACACTTATAATGTTACCAAAGATTTCTATTTCAAATAAAAGTTGTTTTATTTGAAATAGACAAAAATATTAAGCAGCACAACTGTTTTTAACACTGATAATAATAAGAAATGTTTCTTGAGCAGCAAAACAGCATATTAGAATGATTTCTGAAGAATCATGTGACACTGAAGACTGGCGTAATGATGCTGAAAATTCAGCTTTGATCACAGAAATAAATTACATTTTAAAAGATATTCAAATAGAAAACAGTTGTTTGAAATTGTAAAAAAAATTCACAATATTACTGTATTTTTGATCAAATAAATGCAGCCTTGGTGTGCAAAAGAGACTAAAATCAAAATCATTAAAAAATAACACCGACCCCAAAAGTTTTGCAGAATGGTGTATATGTATTACGTACTGCTGTAAATCTCAGTAAAACATATGGCATGACTTACTGCAGAGAGGGGATTCATCGGCGCCGTTGGGACAGTCTGGCGTGTTGTCGCACACCCTGCTGAGGTTAACACACACACTGTGTCCAGGGCACTGCCACTGCCAGCTGGGACAGCGGAACGGCGGCGTGGGACAGTCTCGCTCATCGCTGCCATCCCGACAGTCATTATCACCGTCACAAATCCAGCCACGGAAAACACAGTTCCCATTATCACAGCGGAACTGCGAGGTGGGGCACGTCCGCGGTGGACACGCGTGGTGTTCGTCTGAGCCATCTTCACAGTCTGGGTGCCCGTCACATTCCCAGTTCACAGGAACACAACTGCCGTCTGACTGGCACTGAAACTCACTCTCGTGGTGACACATGCCGGGCGGCCTAGTGGCTGGAAGGGTCGAAGGTCATGCTAGCTTAATATAAGATACATCATAATACAAGTTTCCTGAGGTTTATAATAAATGAGGATGAATCAAGAACATGTCTAAGTCATGTTTCACCCCAAAATCAAAATAATAATAATTTTTTTTTTATAATGATCAAATTGAATTATATAAAACATTTTTGTAGGATCTTTAGATTTTATATTTTTCAAATGTATTTTCATAATTATTTTGTTCACCTTGCGCCCTAATTTTAATTACTGTAATGCAAAACATTTCACATTCTTAGTACTGTAGTGTAAATAAATGCAATAAGAATTATAGTCTTATTTTAAAATAATGCATTTATGAAGTATTTGTTGTACCACCTTTATTGTTTATTGTTTTTTTAAAATCATTGTTACAGTACTTGTTTTATACAGTTTTAAACAATTATAACAATGTAAATTTTATATGAATCACCATTGAGAATAATGGGGATTACACAACTATGTTTATAAAATTTAAAATATATATAATTATAAAAAAATAAACATCCAAAATAATGTCAAAATGCAAAATAATAATAATTAGTATTTTCTTAAAATATGCAGCCTTTTCCCTCCATTTATCATTTTTATCTTTAGATTGTAGGGTGAACAGTGACCTGGAAATGTTTTTGTGAGATACACCCATTTACATACTGTATATGTAATGCAATTTCCTAAACAATTATCATGGTATTATTGAAGATGATCAGAACTGAAAGACAAATTGAAGATTTATTTGTTTATACTTACGACAACCAGATTCATCGGAGCGATCGTTACAGTCAAACACCCCGTCACATCGGTAGTAGGAGTTCACACACTGATGCCCATTTGCACACTTAAACTCATATGCTGTGCAGTTGTACACTGATGATCAGAAGAACAAGAATCACAAGAACAACAAGTCAACAACAAAAAATCAGTTTGATCTGATTTGAACTTCCATAAGAGATTTTTTTATACCGTTTATATTGTGAAAGACACATTTTTATCTTTATGTTGAAAAACTTTATGACGAATTTAAATGGTATTACCAAATTTTTTATATATAAACCATTTTTATATAAACAATATGTACCGTTATGATGAAATGCAACGAAAGAGTTTGGTCCTGCATATAATGGACTCTTACCACAGCGCTGTTCATCCGCTCCGTCTGCACAATCTCTGTCTCCATCACACACGTAATTGGGGTCAATGCAGCGATGGTCCGGACACTGGAACTGATCAGGGTGGCATGTGCCAATAGAATCTAGAAAAAGAGACATCACAAGAAAAGTTCGATGCTCAGAAGATTAATGATACTTAATGGCATTCTCAGTTATGTTTCATTCAGCTGTTTCACAAGAATATAAAGTTGAACAGCACAGAGCTCAGATCATTTGGTTAGAACAGAATTTCTGTTGAGAAATTGTTTTACATCATTCTGAGACCTCTGACTATTTTAAATAAATGTAAAACATGCAGTCACAGGTGTCTGTTTAATGCCATTTATATTGCCTATATTGTGTATTATTTACATATTTGAAAATTCTCAATGAATTTATAGACACTTCGATCAACAGTGCCCAAGGTGTTCATTTAGTATCACTGATATACTATTATAGTTTTTGATAATACTTTAACTGTATTTTTATATTTTCTGTTTTCAGTTTAATTTCAAAGTTTTAATAGTTTTGTTTTGTTTTTGTCATTTTTATTAGTTTTAAAAAAATATATATATGTCTATGGGTCAAAGACATCAAGATGTCCGCATCAAAAGAAATGTACAAAAGTGATTTTATGTCCATAGAAAGCACATTAAATGCAAGTAAAGTGTCTACTTTAAGGTTTCAAATAAGTTTTTGGAAAATAAAATGTCCAAGGTTTTTGGTTTGGTTGAAATAATGGTACATTGTCATTCAGTGTAACACAATATTTATGTAAAAATTCAAACAACATGAAATATATAAAAAAATAAGGGAGCATATTAAATTTGATTGTGTTTTAAATGAGTAAAAAAAATCTGACTGACAAATGGGCAAAACTTAGGATAGTGGCACATTTTAAAAATGTAAAATTACAACTAATTAGTATTTGGGATGAAAGTAATTAGTCTTTTCATATGTTATACATTTATTTTTGTTGTAAATATGCCTGACAAGATTGTTACACTGAATGACATTTTAGTGGGTCTCTTCTGTAAATCAGGGAAAAATGTATGATATTTATTTTTTGCTCAGGAAAACAAAAACAAAATTGCAATTACATTAGAATTTTTTTTGGGGGGGGGGGGGACAACAACAATTTAAAGCAGTATTACACTTATTGTTTTTATGCTTAAACCCTTTTTCATCTTTGACCCCTATATATTTCAATGATACTAATATTTTATTTTATATATAATTTTTTTTATTCATTTTAGTTCATTTCGTTTTAGTTATATTAGTACTTCAATTTATGAAGCTAAGCGAAAATAAGAAAAGTTGCCTTTGCAACAAGCAGAAATAAAGTAAGCTTCATTTTTTCAATTTAATTTGATTTCAGATCAAGTTTATTCTATGTCAAGTAATGAAAATGTTTTTTTTTATGGTTATGGTTTCAGCTAACTATAATATCCCTGGGTCTCACCGCAGTTGTTTTCATCGGATCCGTCTCCGCAGTCATTGTCGGTGTCACAGAGCCATGTGCGGGGGATGCAGTGATGGTTGGCGCAGCTGAACTGGTCAGCCTGGCAAGTGCCGGGGGTCTGGGTGGGACACTCCCTCTCGTCACTGCCATCAAAACAGTCATTGTGTCCGTCGCAGTGCCAGCTTCTGGGCACACAGCGCTGATTGGCACAGGTGAAGGCAATGGGCGAGCATGTGTTATCTGTGAGCCAGCAGAGTGAGGAAAAAATTAACACATTTTATTTTCATAAACGTGAAAATAAATCACTCTTCAAGTGATAAAACCTTTAAAAATCTCATAAAAACATCAAAAATCTCATAGAAATGCCTGCATTCTTTTAACTCAATGAGTAGAGCATGGTGCTAGCAACGCCAAGATCATGGGTTTCGATTCTCTGAGAATGCATGACGCAATGTAACTGCATGATGTGAATGTAATTTGCTTTGGTTGAATTTATATTTATTGTCATCTTAGCTTCTCTAGTTTTAAGACATGTATGAAGTGTTTTGGTAGTTTTAGTGCAAAACACTTCATACACTACTCCTAAATGTAATGTAGAACTACAACGATGTGTATTGTGAAATATTGTGTATTCCAAATAAACATGAATTGAACTTAATTGAATTATGGATGTTAAATTTACTGCTGTGCCAAGCTGAAAGTTGGTAAGAGGAACTGTGTGACGAGCTTTGGAAAAGTAACCTAATCAATGAAAACTGTGTCCTAGCGATTGCTCATTGCTTATCAACACATGAATATTTGAATGAAATATAAATATAAAACGTTACTATTAGTGCCACAGTTGGCCTCATCGCTGTTGTCATGACAGTCATCGACACCGTCACATTGGTAGCTCTGGGGGACACACTTCCCATTAGTGCATGAGAAGGAGTTGGAGCCACACTGGAGGGTCGGCGGCTCATTGGATGGATCATCCACACACGTCTGCTGATTCGCTTCCAGCTTCATTCCATATGGACAGCCACACACTCGCTGGGAGTACGGCGCTGGGAAACAGAAATGACTGCAGTCTCCATTTGGGTTTGTTTGCCTGTTGCAGAAGTTAGATCCTGTTGGGGGTAAAAAGCAATGCACATTGATCATTCAACTCTATTGCAACCACATTTGATTCATTTGATGCATTTGGATAAATAGCCCTAATACCTTTGTGGAGACATTACATTCAATGCCAAATTGAGTAAATTAATCAATAGAAAGTGAGCCTCACCAATCTGCGAATCAGCATTGAAGGATTTGACATGCATGATGTGGCTGATCCCTCGACGAATGATCATCATCTCCCCTCCGTCTGTTTTACGGACCCGCACGATTCCACTCAGCCGCCAATCGGTGAAGTACACATAACCTGGACCAGCAAACTTCATTAATGTAATCAAACAGGCCATCTCTGAGAAATACCAGTCCATGAACTCTGACTTCTGCCCCTTTTATCTTTCAGCACCGAACAGACGAACTACACTGAAGTTTAAGAAAGCCATGTAGTGACCCTCATTTCACAGATACCAGACGTGACTATCCATCATCAAAGAAGAGGCCATCGAGACTAACATGATTAGGATGACATTGAAATGATGACAGACATTGATGAAGAGCAAAATTAACATTTCGTCAGTCAGTGGGTTTAAATTAGACTGCTTTCTAAAAGTCAGCCACATCTCAGTGTAGATAGATATACAGATACAACAGATACAGAATGATAGAACAATAGACAGACAGACAGGAAGAATGATACACTAGTAGATAGATATAACGATAGATAGATAGATAGATAGATAGATAGATAGATAGATAGATAGATAGATAGATAGATAGATAGATAGATAGATAGATAGATAGATAGATAGATAGATAGATAGATAGATAGATA